>NW_024033603.1:0-7461 GCF_002237135.1 Teleopsis dalmanni
ATTTGAAATTATCTTAGCTTATTATTATTTATATTAAAACAATATAATGAAACAATAATTTGATTTGAAAAACAAATTTATAAAATATTATTTTCCACAAATAAACAATACAAATATATTTATTGTTTATTTTAAGAACTTTGATTATTTCCATAATATAGTTAGTTCAAAATTATTAATATTTTAAATCTTTTTTAATGACACGTTTTCACAAAAAAAAAAAATAATAAAATCTTAAATTGGGCGCATGAGATCCCATGAGCCGCAGCTCATACTCTTGCTTACGAGCGTGAGCCCATTTATAACTTAATAGCGGCTCTTGCTCGTGAGCGTGAGCTCTGTAGTTGGGCTCGCTCATAAGCGTGAGCCATCGTTTGAAAAGAGTTTTTGCCGTCTCATGAGCCGTGAGCAGAATAAGCCAAAATGAGCCGCTCATGGGTGCGCATATACGAACTCTGCTTGTTACCATTTCCTGTAAGGCAGATGCAATTATAAATAAATATAAAAAAAAATATTGATCAGTACATACAGTACTCTTACATTTGCTATAGTTTCCTCTTCATCCACAAACCCACACGACTCCGGCTGAAGCTAGTGTTAAAGCAATGAGATGTATCAGAATTGATGTCGTAGTACAGGTGGGACTATTTGCCAAAGTTTGTTTAGCCATACTTAGATGTTTTTTTTAATTGCTGGCTTGGTCGTTGCAACTGGGATTCCAATTTCCGAGACATGAGTGTCAGGGAGCAGAGTGACTAGCCAGTTACCCGAGATATCACCATATTCAGGTACTTCTCTGAGCTGAACAGTGACACACTCGGCATTCTCGAACTGTTAAGGATGAAGCAGTAGTGCTTACTAGAGACTTAATAGCAGCTTGACTGTTCGAGAAAATTACGATATTTACATCGAGGATGTTCTTGCATAAGACCCATTTGTGTTATTATTTCTGCCTGAAAGACACAATAATTTGGTTGCCGAAGAAAGATGCTAAGACCTAATTTATGAGAAAAAATACTAACACTATTTTTATTTATTTTGGACTTGACAGTGTAAATGTCATCTATCGCAGAATCTATTCTATATATAGAGTTCAAACGTCCCTCTCCTAACGGGAGAAAAAAACAGTAGCTCTCTTCAGGGTACAAAAAAAAATACTTCACGTATAAAAAAAAACTTCTAATTCCCTTCGCTTTAATCTAAAATAAAAGAATTATTTTGTGTTTTATATATAGGAGTTAACTATATGATTTACATATATATACATATATATTTACAATGTTTAAATCTTTACAATGTTCAGTCAAAATTCTCTTAAAATCTCATTTAATAAAAATTATACATCCATAGAAAACATAATACGTTTTAGTTTTTTACAGTGTGTTAAACGTTATTGTTTTTTATATTAGGAATTTTGGTTAGCTTTCTTTAATTTAGCAATTTATATATTTCACATATATTCTTTCTTTAACATCACATTTTACATCAATTTTGAGTCCATTAGTGTTTTATTTGTTTTGTTTTATTTAAAATTTACTTTAAAGATATTTTCGATTAGTCTAAATATTGTCCATTTTTACTCACTACCTTCTGCCATTTATTGGGTAGACCCATTATTCCCTCTCTGTAGAAATCCGGTGTTTTATCTTTAAAATACTGATGCAGGTGTTTTTCGCAATCCTCTTCCGAAGACAATTTTATTCCTGAGAGAGAGTTTTGCAGAGATCGGAACAAATAAAAGTCTGACGGTGCAATGTCAGGACTATATGGTGGATGCATTAAAACTTCCCAGCCAAGATCTCTCAATTTCTGACGGGTCATTAAAGATGTGTGTGGCTTAGTGCTGTCATAATGAAACACAACGTGATTATTATCGATCAATTTCGGTCTCTTTTTCTCAATTTCTTCTTTCAATCGCAATAATTGTTGGCAGTACAGATTCGAATCAATCGTTTGACCAGGCCGTAGTAATTCGTAATGGATAATACCTTTGCAATCCCACCAAATACATAACATTAACTTCTTTTTCGTCAATTCTGGCTTTGGTAATGTTCCTCTTTCATCTGTTTCTGACCAAGAACGTTTACGTGTATCATATGTGATCCACTTTTCATCGCTTACTATCATTCGATTCAAAAATGGCTCAATTTCGTTCCGCTTCAACAGTGATTCGCATATAGAAATTCGGTTTATTAAACTTTTTTCACTCAGTTCATGGGGCACCCAGACATCGATTTTCTTTTTATAACCAGCTTTGTGTAAATGGTTTAGAACAGTATTGTGATTGATCTTTAATTCCCTAGCGATGTCATGACTGCTTATATGTCGGTCTATTTGAACTTTTTCCATAATTTCATCGACCTTATCTGTGATAGGTCGACCAGAGCGAGGAGCATTCTTCACATCTAAATTTCCCGAACGAAACCGTGCGAACCATTTTCTGGCAGTTGATTGCGAAAGAGCATCGTCACCGTATACAGCACAAATTTTTTCACACGCCTTCGACGCGTTCCACCTGTTATCAAAGTAAAATTGCAAGACATATCGAATTTTTTCCGAGATTTCACTCATCTTTGGTTTTTAATAACATTTGACATGAAGCCACCAATTACCTAAAGAATAATTAAAATGCATAAATAAACTGAATTCCAAAAAAATACATATTTACGTCTATACTTTGTATCACATTTATATCGATATGAAATTTTATTTAATAAGATTTTCCTTTGCAATCAGAAGCTATTCAAACGAGCTTGAAGAAATTTTTAGAGAATATTATACAATGTAGAAGGATAACATTAGGCTATGTTGTTGCAATTTGTTAAGTGGCTCTCTATGGCAAAAATACGTTTTTAAATCGTAAAACTTTTTGTTTAAATTATTTTCTATTTTGATAATTAATTAATGATAATTAAGAAAAAAAATTTAATTTTATTTAACTTAAAATATTTACCTAATATAGAAGGAACTTATTATTATAGATTAACAGTTAAAACTAACTATAATTAATTATTTCAATTATTCTACAGCTGGCTTATGATTTCGTTCTAATATAATACAATATCTGAATTTGTTAATGAACTTTCAGAATAAATTAACAAACCTCTAAGTAAGAACACAAAATTAAAGCACGGGTTTAGGTCAGTTGGATAATTAACACTGACTCTGACTTCAAATTTGGCAGGGCACAAGTTCAACTCTTGGTACTTACAGTCTCAAAAAATTATTTACAAATAATCAGATACAAAGAACTATTTTCAAAAGGCAAATACTTCAAACACCTAATTGAACATATAGAACGTCTATCTTCGTGATCGGTTCAGAGCGTAAATTAAACATCTAAATAAGGAAGAGCACATGTACAAAAAATTCAGTTACGATGAATTATGTAAATTAAAATGACAAAGCAATTTTGTTATATTTTGTGCTAAAAATAAATAATGTTGATTTTGTTCCAACTTTCATAGCTTAAGAACGAAACTTGTTAACATTTTTATTATGTTACGTTTAAACATAATATGATGTTACTTTACCAATAAAGCTAACCACAAGTGGTCTGACAGCAATTAAAGATTTCAGACTATGTATGCAAGACAGAAATATCTTTAAATATCCTAGGAGAGTGTGCTGCTTCTATACAATGTAGGAGAAAAATTTTCCACAAAGAATTGATCAACGAATTTGATTGGTCAAATATCCATCTGGGAAAGATTAAAGCTTTTCTGGGTACAGCTGAAGTGAAATTTTCAAACTCGCCAAATACTAATACTAATAGGTCTAAGTTAATTAACTTGTGGACATGCATTGTCCAACTAAATTGGACAACTTCAACCCTTCCAAGCATTTTGTGCTTAAGTTAACTAATATATGCACAGATATGCTAGAATAAACATATATCAATGTGCTAACAGAACCAAAAAAAGTAGTGAAATCTAATACAAAAATAATTTCACAAATACCACACCAAAAAAGTGTAAAAGCGCTATTCAACAGCTATAAAAATTAATTATTTTTTAAAAAATTAGTAATGGTACTTAACAGAAATGTTAATGGTTGAGTACTTCGACGGTAACGCTAGTTTGCAAAATAAACTAGCAATTCTTTGTTGCAGGATAAGAAGCATAACTTCCATAGAGCAGCAAAATTGTCAAAAAGTTAATAGTAACTCTTCGATTGAGCAGTAGAACACGGTTCTATAAACGTACGGTCGATCCGTTGATTGAGCGCGAGAGAAAGGAATGGATGCCTGTGATGGAGTCAAAACACTCAGAAGAAGGATGTGAAAGTTTGTTGTGCTTAAGTTGTTAAATTTGAGTTTCAACATTAAATGATATGCCGGCAATATACTGAAGGCATGGGCTAGCAGCCACGGAATTGATTATAGGCTCATGATGGTGAGAGCTCCAATTTTGAACTAGTTTTTATTTATATTTTTGTTCTAAACGATACATATCTTTGTGTCTTCTTATGACACATAGCTTTATGATTTATTTTTTTATATATTAAAGCTTTGACGTGAAATCGCACAACAGCCGGTACTACGGCCAGAAGAGTCCTATTGTACCAATTTCACAATTGATTACACAAAGCCTTTTAAAGTTTTGTGAACGAAGTCTAGAACTAAATCTAGAGAAGAGCTCTGAATCTGTTCTGGTGACAGAAATTCCACACGAAACCAGTTTCTTCTCTGGGTTATTAAAGTTGGACAAAGAATATGCATAGTAGTTTCATCATCTTCGAGGCATAATCTGCTCCGAATTAGCATATAATTTTAATTTATGACGGTGATATTTCAGGCCATAATGACCTGTAATGAAATCCGTTATCAACGTTAAATTACATTTTGAGAATTTAAGGACGTTTTTGTAGGAGTACGGTTTTATCAGTGCTTTGTCTAAGTCCTGAGAATTCTTCTGTCAGTACTCCAGCAACATATGATTTTCCTTCTTCTTAATAATTTGTTTTGTAGTGGCCCAATTTAACTCACAAAACGGTTGAGGGCCTGTGAAAGCAGTTTTTGATTCAGTTCTGGCTAACTTATCAGCTTGTTCATTTCCCAAAACTCCCCTGTGACCCGGAACCCAGTAAAGGATTACTTTATTCCGAGTCTCTAGTAATTGTAGATCATAACACTCAAGGACCTGTTACCTTTATGATACATATACATGTCTTCTGTTCTAATTAAGAACCCGTTTCAGTAACTGGTAAAAATATTTATGCAATAACTACTTTTGTTGGTCGTTAGAATTATCAATGCACATACTCATTTACCGTACTTATCCACTTCTTAAGTGATTTTAATCGTCCGTGGAGTGTGGTACAAGAAATTTGAATGCCTAGTGTGTGTGATTGGAAAATGGAAAGGAAATATAAATCCACAAATCTTCATATATGGGGAAACATAAAACAATTGCAATAGTAAACAAATAAACTCATTTTATATATATATTTAAAATATATGAAGGTTGAATTATTTTAAACGAACATAATTCTAAACAATGCTTTTGACTAGCTTAAAGGAAAATGTTAATTCCAAATAAATATATTTATTTATATTCATCCAAAAAAAAAACCATATCAAAACAAAACATGTAATTAGGAGAATCGTCAATTGCTTCTTTAATATTACCAGTTAATATACCAGATTATTGAAATGTTAAAACACGCAAACTAAATGATTCTTAATTTAAAAATGTAAGTAAATTAAACAATTAACATTTGTAATCGCAGATCAAACAACGCAAAAGATTGTCACGGCGTTTAAGAAATAAATACAAACTATCAAAAACAAAACAAAAACTGCTACAAAAAAAGAATGTGTGGTGTAGACTATTCAGTGAGTAGTAAAAATGCGTTAGTTAAAAGAGGACAAATAGCGAAACAAAATTTAAAGTGTATCCTGCTTGGCTATTTCTTTTGTAGAGCATTTCGAATCATTCACAATAACTGCCGTACAAATTCAAAATTTATTTGATAACGAATATTTTATTAAAAAAAGTCAATAAATTGCAGACACCATGTTTACCCCATTACGAGTACCTTTTCAGAATTCTTGATTTTTTTAACAGAGGCAAATTACATGTCTTTATATTTCTGTTTTTGGTTGCGTCATTACTGAATTAAAGGCTCAGTTAGACGGTAGGTAACGTAAGAAATTAATTCTAGGCGAAATGCACAACCAACCAAACTTATGTATTTGATATAAACGAAATAAACAAAGTACACAGTTTTTATTTATTTCGTTCCTATCAAGTACGCAGGTTTGGTTAGTTGTGCATTTCGCTTCGAATTAATTTCTTACGTTACCTACCGTCTAATTGAGCCTTAGACTTATTTTTGCTGTGAGTCGTTGTTTTTTCGAATTGCGTTATTTTGCGAATGCGAAATGCGATGGTTTTTTATTATTATTCAGAAAATTCTTGCTAACTTAGCAAGAGAGTCCAATTTTGAAGGGATGGATAAAGTGGACATAAATGAATTGCTAGCTCATAACCAAGAAATGTCTAATGAGGAATTGATGCAACTGGATTTGAAAATCGCTAACGAAGAACACAGCTCGCTAGATATAAGTAATTTAACTTCACAGCAAATTTCTAAAGCAATGAATCTAATTGACGAAGCAATGGAAATTTTTTCAAAAAACGATCCTGATAGCGAAAGAAATGCAAGTAATTTTATAATTTATTTATTTTTTATATCTATTTTTAATTTTTGGTTGAATTTCTAGTCTTTTTTATGTTTTTAAACGAATTAATAAAGTTTTATTTTTGCTATATTATTTAAATATTCTTCTTTTTTTAACATTTAAGGACTGAATGAAAAAACGGTAACGTATCTTCGATGTTTATATGATTTCCAATAGAAAATAGCAATTCCCTTTGCGTTGTTTCAATTTGAGTCGCGATATTTTGGAACGTACATTGTGACCGAAAGGTTTCCGGAAATTTTAAATAAAACGCAAAATTCTTAATCTTCATCAATATTTATTTTATCTCCTTCAAAATATGCTCCATTAGAAGCGATACACAAATGCCAACGTTTCTTCCAATCATCAAAACATTTTTTATAGGCGCTTTCCGGTATGGCTTTGAGTTCCCTCTGCGAATTCTGTTTTACGTCTTCTATGGATTCAAAACGCGTTCCTCTGAGTGGTAATTTGAGGTTGGGAAACAGGAAAAAGTCACACGGTGCAAGATCAGGTGAATACGGTGGCTGTTCGATGGTATTTATTGAATGTTTGGCCTTAAAATCGTTGATAATGTTGAACAAATTGAGGTGAATCGGAACAAGCCGGGCGTTGACACGTCGCATACACAAATTGTCCACCAAAATCAAACGAGCCATCTCACGACCGATGCCTAGCTCTCGTGCTATCTCTCTAACACTCACATGAGGATTTTGGAACACGATTTCCTTTGCCTTTTCAATGTTTTCGTCGGTGGTAGAGGTCGAAGGTCGTCC
>NW_024033604.1:0-7460 GCF_002237135.1 Teleopsis dalmanni
TGCTCGAATACCAGGATGAGCCAAACCGTGGAGTTTTGAGAGTACCAGCTGCCGACAGTTTGCGGGAACAAAAGGACGAACACGACTGCCTGACACATCACAGTACAGTTCAATACTCGAATCCGGCAATCTCAACTTCTTCAACCCAACACCATCTTCAGACTGGCTCTTCAGCTGAGCGAGCAACTCTGCATCAGTCTTCTGCCCCTCAGCAATTAACTCAATAACATTTGCCTCCAACTGAACCGTAGCAACCCGAGACAAAGAGTCAGCCACCGTATTATCTGCACCAGCCAGATGACGAATATCAGTGCAATACTGACTAATAAACTCCAGCTGTCTTGCACGACGAGGAGATGCCTTCTCACTTATTTGCCTGAACGCAAACGTTAAAGGTTTGTGATCCGTAAAAATGACGAAATCACGTCCCTCTAATGCATACTTAAAATGCTGGACAGCTTGATAGATAGCAGTCAACTCACGATCATAAGCACTATACTTAGTCTGCGCTGGACTCAAACCTTTTGAATAAAATGCCAATGGCTGAGTAACACCTTTCACTACTTGTTGGAGAACAGCACCCACCGCAACGTCTGAAGCATCAGTCGTGAGCGTCAATTGTGCATCCAGAGCCATGAAGTTAAGCAACGTAGCTTGGGCAAGATCATTCTTGCAAGCCTCAAAAACCTCTACATCTTCTGGAGTCCAAGAAATCACCGACTTATCATTCTTGCGGTTACCTGGTGTAAGATGAAACAACCGCTGCTGATTCTGCACAGCGTTACGCAGAAACGGCCGATAAAAGTTCACCATGCCTAAGAATTGTCTAAGCTGTTTAACCGTTGCTGGCAGAGGAAAATCACGAACAGCTTGAACTTTACTCTCCGGAGGACGTAAACCCTTTGCACTAATAACGTGCCCAAGGAACTCGATCTCGGAACAGCCGAACTTACACTTGGCAAAATTCACGGTCAAACCAGTTTCTCTAAGTCGATCTAAAACCAGTCGCAAATGCATTCTGTGTTCTGCTTCATCTTTTGACGCAATTAAAATATCGTCGATGTACGCAAAAACGAAATTAAGATCACCTAGAGTCTCATTCATAAAACGCTGAAACGTCTGGGCAGCATTACGGAGACCGAAAGTCATAAAGCGAAACTCGAACAGGCCAAACGGAGTTGTAATAGCTGTCTTCGGAATGTCTGCCAGTGCAAGCGGTATCTGATGATACGCTTTCTGCAAATCTATCTTCGAAAACATAGTTTTACCATGAAGAATACTCGTCACATCATGAATGAACGGAATCGGATACCGATCAGGTTTAGTTTGCGCGTTGAGCATGCGATAATCGCCACACGGTCTCCAACTTCCATCGCCTTTGCGAACCATGTGAAGTGGACTTGCCCAACAGCTTTTCGAAGGTTGACAAATCCCTGTCTGGACTAAAAATTGGAATTCCTTCTTGGCTTCTTCAAGTTTGGCTCCAACTAAACGTCGGGGACGAGCAAATGACGGCGCACCAAATGTCTCGATGCAATGTTCAACCTTAGTAACTAAACCCATCCGATTTGCACTCATAATGCCTAAATCACGGTATTCATTAACCAGCTCAGCATAAGCTGAAACTGAACCACACACACGCACAGTATCTTCTTGAGACACAGCAGCCTTACCCTTCATCATCAAAGTCGTCTTCGAATCAACTAACCGCTTCCTTTTCAAATCCACTAACAAGTCATAGTGATTAAGGAAGTCGGCTCCAACAATAGGGCAGCTAACATCCGCAATCACGAACGTCCACGGGAAATCTCTACGCAAACCCAAAGACAAAAGCAGTCGACGCTCGCCAAATGTTTGAATAGGCGTACCATTAGCGGCATATAAATTAACTGATGCAACACTGTTAGCCCTTTGCTTCCAACGACAGAACGACTTCGGTAAAACTGATATGTCCGCACCAGTATCAATGAGAAAAACGGTCGACGTGGCGGGATCTTTAATACTAAGTCGAGCTATACGAACACTAACCCCTTCTCGGCTCGACGACGTAGAAGGAGTGCCTAGTTTTTTGACTGATGAGAGCTTGCCACAAAACTACAGGGCTGCCGACAAGCATTAGCTCTATCACCAAACCTTTCGTGATACCAGCACCAATCTGGATGACTTCCTGGTCGGGAACGAGTTCGCCTACGTCTCCTCGATGACGATCGACTTTGCACCGACTCACTACGACGTAAATCCAAACGACTCAGACGCTGTTCGATTTGCTCAAGCCTTCGTAAAATCACAGCATTCTCAGAATAGGCTGGACAATCAGAGGCTGACGCTACAGCTATCTGTTGAAAATCACCCGCCTCGCAAATACGATCTGCTAATTTCGCCAGTTCTGCTAGTGCCACGTTCGATGCCTGCAGAATAGCGCGCACTTGTGGTGGCAAACGCTTCAGCCAAAGAGACTTAAGGAACTCATCGCTCACCTTGTCTTTAGCTAACGCTGTCAACTCCGTTAGCAACTGTGTTGGGCGTCTATCACCAAGTTCAACTTCTGACAACAACCGTTGAATCTTCCGCTGCTCGCTCTCACTGTACCGCTCTATGATGCAAGCCTTTAAATTAGCGTATCTTCCAGTTTCAGGAGGATGAAGCACTGCATCACTTACATCGGCGATAACACTTGACTCAATCGCTGCTACTACCGTGTTGAACTGTGTGATGTCACTCGTAATGGCAGCTACTGCGAATTGCGCCTCGATCTGAGCAAACCAAATCTCCGGTCGCTCGTGCCAAAACGGTGGCACCTTCACTGCTACACGGTTTACGACACTTCCACTATCAGAAGCCATTACTACACCTTCGTCTGCAACTGACATCACAGCTCGATAATTAGATATTTAGCTCAGAAGTTAATATTTCTAAATTTAAACTTTTTCGAAATCACGTCGGGGTCACCAATTTAGCAATGATCTGTTCACCTTGCTAATTAATAAAACTCTAAAAATTTTCAATGTTAATAAACTTTTATTCAACTTTTTACAGAGAGAAAAATCGAAACGTTCTCATCAATCAAAAACGAAAACTTAAAAATATTTGAAATTGAATTTTACTTTTTAAATTCAATAAATGCACAGCCAACTGGGTCGCCACAAAACTAAAATTAAATAATTTTCGAATATAGTTGAATATATGTATTCGTACAATAAGCAAACGTATTTTTAAATTATACTTGAAATAATAATGAATAAAAAAAATTTATATATTATACAACACATCATATAATAGCATAAGGTAATGCTATTATTACCAAAAGGTAATGAAGGACCAATATAATATTAGAAGTAATAACATCTAACATATAACAAATCGCAACTGTTACTGCAATATTTATATTTCGTAAGATTCGTGAATAACTCGTTAGTATTTTACTGTAAAATAATACATTGAAATACCCGGACTTGAGTTGTTGACAACTTGCAAATACACAATAAAATAAATACAAAAGCATCAAAAGTAATGATACGCAAATCTGTCTTTGTAATTTTTATCACTCGTAACAGTCAATAATCCCAGAACTGAGTGAAGTGTTAAAATACGTGGACTGGACTTCTAACAGTCGGTGCGACAATAACTCCGAATAAACTTCAACCTCTATCCAGAAGTAATTAAATTTAAGAAAAAACTTACATGTCTACCTTTATGGTTGTGTTTCTCTTAGTAAAACAGCAAAATTCATCTATGATGACCTACAAAAATTAATAAACATCACCGTAAGGTTGTTTTTTAAATTCCTCTGGTATGTCAGAAACTCAGATATTAATAAAAAAATTCTCTATTGAAACCATCGCCAAGCACATAAAGAATATAGGATCTTAACCATTTAGGAATGTAGATGTCATCCCCATGATTACTTAGCTCCGATTAAAAGAATTCAAATGAAGCAAAGATTTCCGTCTTTTGAACAAAAATGGATGTTATAATAAAAGTAATGTCGATTTAGAGGTTCATCATATAATAGCATAAGACCAAAAGACAATAAAGATAAAACTTAAAGATGAGTAAGATATTCTCATTGTAATATTATAAATTCGGTAAGTAGATTAATGTCTACTATTTATTATTTAAGAAATGTATGGAATTTAAAAACATTAAATTAGTGGTTTATACCAAAAGTACTTTGGGGTTCTTGGCACTTTTTTAAACAAAGGCATCAATCAATTTTAATTAAGTAGTTATATATTAGACAAGCAATTTAAGACATCTGCTATTTTACGGAAAGTTGCATAATTTCATTGTTGTAAAACTTCTATGTTTTGTCTGTGAAAAACTTGGTTAAGTGATTTTCAGGGGCACTTTGGTTGGCTGCTTTTTTACTATAAAGAAAGTTTTGTACAGATCGAAACAAATGGTTGTCGAAAAGTGCAAATTCCGGATTAAATTCCCAATCAAGATCCATTCATTAATTGCGAGTCATTAAAGATATTCTCGACCTGGTATTGTCCTGAAGGTGCATAACTCCTTTTCTGTTGCCTGCTTGTGGTAGTTTTTTCTTGATTATTTCATAGAAGTGTTCGAGTGCTGAGCAATATAAAACCAAATTAATCGTTGAACCAAGCTGGAGATGCTCGTAATACACAATTTCATTTCTATTCTACAGAACACGCAAGATAACCTTCTTTGTCTTCAATACAGGCTTCGAAGTTGTTTGTGGAGTGTCACTAATCTTTAACATTCCACAAAGGTTATTATAAGTAAGTCACTTTAAAAAATGGAACGATTTCGTTGCGTTCTAACAGTATTTTAAAGATATTGATTAAATTAATCGAATTTTTTGCAAGTTCGTGTACTACCCAAGCATCCGGCATCTTTATATAGCCTGCTCTTTCTAAATGATTCCAAACTGTCATAAGCTTGTTATTCATTGCCAATGTCATTCCCGGACAGGTTACGTATACCACTAGTTGCAAAATTTCATTGGCTATTTTAGTGACCGGCTTACCAAACTGAGGTGTGTCTTTGACATCGAAATTTCCGGAACAGCATACAGTAAACAGTATTTTTATCGTAAACCTCAAAAATTTTTTGGCTAAAGCACTTTCAAATTATTTTTTAACCAACTAATTTTGCTAAAATCCAATTTTGTTATAATGAGCATTTAAAATTTTTTTAAATTTGAACAAGTTCTCCATTTGTAAGAAAACATTCTCAAACGAAAAGTAGTATTATTATGAAAACATCATTATTTCACAATACTTTAGTAAGAATCGTTATTATTAAAGTATCGTTCAATACTTAATTTTTGTAAAAACTGCTTCTCCTCAAAAAAGCAACTTTAAAGTTTGAGTAGCAGATGGTTTCAATACAGGTTTAATCCATAAAATTATTCTTCGATCTAGACATTTCATTAATGGAAACAAACAGTAACGATTAAAATTTTCAACTTGTCAAAAATTTAAGCAGAAGTATATAAAAGTATTAAAAAAAATTTTTACCAGTATTAGGAGTGTCAATTTTAGGTTAAAATTTTTTTTTAAAATATACATAAATTAGGAGGCTTGCTAATAAAAAATCTATGTTGTTGGGGTAAGTTAGAAATTTTAATAAATTATTTTAAACTTAATTAAATCTTTAATTTACAATTTAGAAAAAGTTTCGAAATTCTCGTAAATCAATGCGTTGTAGATCCACACCTTTCCGAACATAACATCTGTGACAATAAATTTCCATTACAATGGAGAACAAAAATTACCCGACCGAACTCATCGGAATAACCAAATTTCACAAATTGTAATTGCATTAAAAATGCCAAGGAACGTATGTGCATAAATTAAAAAATATTTCAAACATTAACAATTTTTATTGCATTCAATGTGTCCAATGGGTCGATGCAGTTTTAGGTGCAACAATGAAATCGGAGTTGAAATGTAACTGGATTCAGTTAATTTTTGCTATTATGTTGACCAGCATGTAGTTCCACTTCATTGTTGTTGTTTCATCGTTAAACTTTTTCCTGTGTAGTTCATTTAATTTAAATGTCCTTTTGTGGTTGCACAGTGCAAACCCCAATAGGTACCAAAACTCTACACGAGTATTCCGAACAAAGTTCCAACAAATGTAGTAATAGTTTTAGAGGTACAGTGCATTTATGTTTGTCCTCACGCTGCTTGCACTGCCATTAGCGACAATTACAATATGCAAATGAGCGTAAATAATCGTGAACAGACGCGTTGAAATATTTACACTCGAACAACAATAAAATTGCATTTGTTTATTTACGGGAAGTTGCAATTTAATTTACCGAAATCAGAGCAATTTTTCATGAGCATTTGTACCATTTCGGTTTACATTATCTACAAATAATTAAAGATTTTCCAGCGATAATTTTGGTTTTGGCATGCAGGCGCGGTTCTATTGGAGGTACTCTCTAAAATAAGCATAAAATGTACAATGAGCAGAAACTATTCGGGATCAAGTGTATATACACACTTGATCCCACATCTAAACTCTGCTAATATATTTTTATTCCAAAATTTGCAAGTAAATAAATTGCAGAGTTTCGAATTTCGTATTAATTATGTATGAAAAATGTGCGTTTTTAGCTTAATTTATGTTCCTCATGAGTAATTGAATCCTTTGTGCCGTTCGGCACAAGTTTGCTTTTAACTTAATTAAAACTACAAACTGCAGAGTTAAGGTCGACAACCATAGAGTGAGTAAGCGTAATATAAATTGAAAAAAAAAATAAAAATACATCAAAAATGCATCTCAAAATTACTTGAAGTGCTCCGCAAAATACTCGTAAAACATATTTTGTTTCAAAATAAAGTGTAAATTTACAATTTCTGTTGACTTTCTGTGTGGCGGATGGCGGAAAATCTCTTTACAATCTCTTGACAGATGCTCGTTTTTAATATTTAAATTAAATTTTATTTGAAATTCATCTTTTGCAAAAAGTCAATGTCAGAATTTTTATAGAAAAAAGGATTCCAAATAGGAATAAAAATGGGGAAAAAGTGCTAGAATAAAGGAAGCGTATAATTTTAGATAAAACTTTTTGCATTTATATTTAAAATAATACCAAAAAGTTTCCTTTGAATTAAAAACATTAAAATAAAAAAAAAATAATATAAGAGAAAACAAAATAAATGCTTAATAGTCCACAGTTTGCATAGAAACATTTCAAGTATAAATACTAGCAGTACTTTTGCATAATTACAGTTTGCAATTCAAATTAAAAGGGAATGTTAAAAAAATTTGGAATTTTTGTTCCTGTTAATTATATGATGTACAAATTTAATTCATACATATTTATAAAAAAGAAGTTTAACAATATAATCAAGATTGTATTTCAAAATAAAATATTATTTAACTGATCTGCATAAAAACTATCATGAAAATATAGGCGGTTTGATAAGTCAGTGACTTTTTGAATTAAACAAATTTTTTTCGGCAAATAAACATTTTAT
>NW_024033605.1:0-7458 GCF_002237135.1 Teleopsis dalmanni
AATGTATGTATTTTATACGAATACTGGACTAAAAGTACTATTACCAAACCTACTAATGGACTGAATGTATAAAAATTATAATCAATATAGTACCATAGGTAGTAAACTAATTGCACTATTTGCGTTTGAAGAACCTTCAAGTTGCGAACAAATATTTATACAACCGCATTTCGGTGTGCTTGAGTATTATGAAATCAAATATATTAAGTTTACAAAGGAATACTAGCTTGCAAGGTTGCATTCATATTTTACAAAGAATACTAACAGTTGAAACGACCAGTGTTGCCGGGTAGCAAAATAAATAACAGTAAGATGAATTGCAACTTTGGTTGGTAAACAAGCAGTGCCGAAAGTAGAAACTAAATTCTCATATGTGCACAAAGTTTTATGAAATATTTTTGAATTTATGAATCAAGGTGAAGTGGGGTTAACTAAAAAATGAAATCAACTCAAATAAGGCAAGGAACTAAAATAACAAAATGGCGAATTTCATATGCTGACTGCAAACATTGCCGACTCGGTCTATGGACCGCAAATTAAAATGTCAGCAAAGTCAATGCGGTGTTGAATTTAACTAATGTTTTTTGCGGTTAGTTTAAAATAAAAATACTAAATAAAATAAGAAAAAAGGAAAATAAATAAAATAGGAAAAAATAAAGAATTAAACAAAAAAGTGTAGATTTGTTTAAAAACTTTTTTAAAATTTACTATTCAAAAAAGTATAAAAACTAATTTACAGAATTAAAAAAAAAACCTTGTGTAAATTCTTTTATAAAAATTAGTAAAATTTTTTAAATAAAAATTAAAAAAATTTATAGTTGCGAAATTTTTTCACTTTTCCCATATTTTTCTATTAAAAATAGATATGTATTATATGAAAAAATTTTAATTCGAAACTAAAATTTGTATTTAACTTATTTATATTCTTTCGAACGGGTTAATAGATAAATGTTTAATAATGCATAATTTTTTTAAACTATATTTTTTAAGATCTAAACATATGTAAACTATATTAATAATATAGTTTAAAAAATTATGTATTATTAAATATTGATTTATAAATTCGTTCAAAACGACATAAATAAGTTGAATAAAAATTTGAATATATATTATAAATTACATATATATTTTTACTTTATTTTTTTTTTAACAATATGGCTTTATTGAATCGCTTCAAATTAAAGTCTAACAATAAGTTTAATAATATAATAACTAATAACATCACATTACGAAATATTTTATATAAACATGCTTTTATAAACATACATATAAACATATTTTATATAAACATATAAGCCTCACAATAAGTTTTATAATATAAAGACTAATAACATCACATTACAAATTATTTTATATAAACATACTACATTGATATATGTAATGATTTGTAAACTATTTTAACCTCTAAATAAGGTCCTAAGTAAGTAGCCAGGGATTTTTTTATCAAATATCACGGCGTTTCAGTTGAATTAATCAGGGTTGTCTTCAGGAAAGCAGGATGGTGTGTCTATCATTTCGTTTCAGTCTAGAGGAAGTTGTCTTATTAGCAAGAAGTCAATCCAGCACATTCACATGGTTTTAAAGATATGAAATATGTTTCTGCCTTATTCTGCTTTAATCGAAATGTATGTTTTTATTTCTAATATACCACAGTGTACCAGTTATCATTCTTAAAATCTTTACTTGAGCTCTTTGCAGGATTTCTACGTTTTACGAACAGATATCGCTATATAGATGTAAGCAATACATTGTGCTTGGCTTAATGACTTGGTTGTATAACAAGACTTTATACTCTTAACATAAGGAGACTAATGCCCGATTAGCTAGCGATGGCTTATAGCCTTCATATTTTTATAAATCTATTTTATTTGCAGCTTTATTTCGACTATAGTCTATAAATATCTTCAAGATAATAAAGATGACATAAAGAAGTTTTTATGTACCATATTGCAATTATTTAATAGAAATTAAAATTTTATACACACAGATACTTCATTTGTAATATATATTAACTAAAATAAAATTTAAAACTTCAGGGTACTTTGAAGATATATTTAGAATCTAGTTGAAATATTGGTTTAAATAAATTATTTTAAAAATTAAATTTTGTTAAAAAGTGTATAATTTAACCATTGACCAATTAGTCCGTTTTAAAACGAGATTATTATTACATTAAATTTTCTGATTTATTTAAAGACGAAATAAAGAGACATTGTCAACGTTCAAAATCAGTTGCAAGGAATTATAAAAATTAATTTATTGACACTTTGATAAAAAGATTTAAATTGAACCTCAACCAAAAACGCAAAAAAAAAAATTAAAAAGAAAAATAAACAGAAAGGAATTATGTCGTAACCGCAATGCAGAAAAATGAGAGAAATCACAATAAAAAATAAAAAAATTAAATAAAAAAAAATCAGAATTAATAAAAAAAATGTCGTGCACAAGCTGCAATGCGATGTAACGTAATTAACTCGCGGCCATTTTGTTGGGTGTTAAAATGGCGAAGTGTCATTTTTGTTGATGTCCTTCGGTGTCGGTGCTGTTGTTCGCTTCGTTCGCCTCGTTCGCCTTGTTATTGCTATTTTATGTTAGTGCCACCAACAAAATTACCAACGCCATTAATGAGCTGCATTTGGTGCTGCCGCTTTCACTGTTGTTGTTGCTGCAGCTATGTTCGTTGTTATTGTTGTTGTTGTCGTCGCAGCAGTCAATGTTTATGTTGATATCGCTGTAGTTGCTGTCTGTTGCTGATTGCATTTTGTAGCCACAAAATCCATTTAAGTAAATTTCAATTTTATATTTTCAGATTTTAAGCAAATTTTAACAGAATTCGTATTTAAATTGTTTTTTATTGTTATTGTTTGTGGTGAGAAATAAAGTCCAGAGACTCTACAAAATTCGGCATAAATGGTTTGACAAAATTTAATAAAAGTCAGACGGGACAAATGAAACAAATGGGACAAGCGGGACAGACGGTAATAGACGGATGAACGCAAACAGTTCTAACTATTTAGGAGAAAACACCAGATGACAGACAGACATTCAAATGGAAGAAAAAAAAAATGTTTTGGTAAACTTTGTTGATACAAAAATGAAGTGTATTTAGTTAAGCCATTGAATGGAAAATGATTGCAAAATTTAAATATAAATTATAAAAAAATAGTCAATTTTTTAAACAGCAATCGGTTTTTCAAAAAAAAAAAATAATAATAAAAATAAAAAAAATTAAGTAATTTTAAGAATATCATATTTTTTAACTGTAACATAGTTTAATACGATTCAATTAATATTATTTTTAATATAGAATAATTTGTAATAAACTTCTAAAAAATATTTTATTTTGATTTGCGCCAAATGGCAACTGTGCATGTTTATATTGATCAACATGTCAATCCTGTTCTCAACATGACAATCCTGTTCCAAGGATATAAAAAATACTGCGAACATCTTCTGTTTAAATTTCTTATTTAATCACTACTGTCGCAGTTGTATAGGAAACAAAAAAGTAACTCACATCTGTTCTTTTACTGTGGCACCAATTAACCATACTAGGGGCTTCCTTCTTTAAGAAACATGCCCAGCTCCAGGAGTTAAGCACCCCAAAGGCTGAAGGTGGTTTTTAAATCCTTTAGTTATTATAAGACAACACATTGGTCAATAAGCCTGAATGGGTCTTTCGGGTCGAAGGCATAAACTAACCTAACGTACCCTAACGTATCCTCCATTCACAAAAAATATAAGTGTTGAAAAAAATGTTGCCAAATTAAACTACATTATGTATGCGTTAAAATCCAGCCAAAATTTATACTTATATACCATTACCGGTCGTCATTTTCTTATTAATTTAGGTAGCATAACCTTCTCGAGACTATTTTTATATTTCGGACAAAGGCGGCTCTCGTCTCAGACAACACTACTCTGCACTTGCCTTTTCAAATTTGGTGCATCAAAATCAGTTAATATTCTTTCAGTTGTACCTCTCCATCGGAAATATGGTTGTTCCTTATATATATCTACTCCAACTATTTTTTTTTTACTGTGGTATCGTCACAAAATTTTCTAGAATATTATCAATGCCGTATTAAAACTTTTACAGCTAGTGTTCTCGTCAACTGCGGTGGTCTTCATCAGCTCTTTTAATATGAATTAGTGCTTCATCATTCTGATGATCTTTTGTTAATAAGTAAGGTATAAACATTATTTATGGAGGGAATGTTCTATATTTCATTCGTTTACTAATCCTGTACTGACACCTATTGGCTTATGAGTTGATATTGTTTTTATTTATAATGGTGAAGTTGAAAAACAATGAAGGTCATGTTGACTTCAAAATACAGGTACTAGAAACTAACTGTGCATTCAAGCGATAGCCGGCAAGTACTTCGTTTTAATCTTATTTATCGTTTAATCTATACACATAGATTTTTTGGTGATGGCAACAAAAACAGCAGTAACAGTAACATCACGCTCGGTATATACCAGTAAATGTCAGTGTCAGCTACGCAAACAAACAATTGGACACGTTTAAGAAACATTGGCATATATGATAAATAGCTGCCATACACATGATGACTTCCTTGATGAAATAAAAGACACTGCATGATAAAGCGACATTTCTCGAAAACAAAAATCAATGCATCGATCATCGTAAGATTCGAAGTTAAAAGCACTAGTGTCAATAGAACATATTTTAGTATCATTTTTTTCTTTTCGAATATGTAAGCAAAGCTCCAATCCCGTATCAATGAACACATGAAGGCAGTTAAATTCATTTAAGTGTACTGGAGCAAACCAGACAATAAAGGTGCTTAATGCCTTCGAAACATTATTCGAAGAAAACTTTTACATTCTTTTGAAGGAAGCATGCAACCTAATCTATCTTAAAAAATCTAATAACAGGTATGAGTATAATATTTTATATGGAATACTTGTAATTCAATACTAACAAAATCAAACGCTCTTCAATTTAATCGACTAAATTATGCAAATAACATTTATAGATAAAATGTTTAAAAATAAAATAACAACACTACGTCTTCTCCTTAATATTACGAGTACTAAAGAATTTCTCAACACTAACTTCATTTACGATGGACAGTCCGCTGAATAAAAGCAATGGTAATGGTTATGCTAACTACATGAAGTACTTAGTTAACATTTCAATTACTTTGGACTTTCGACTTACTTTTTTATTTTTTTTTGTTTCATTTTTATTTCTATGAAAAAACTTTTGAAATTTATTCGTAATCATGTTCACATTATTTGTTGTATCCATCCTGCAATGTGTCCTTCTAATTTCGGAAAGATAAATTTGTTCTACGCCATTCTGGGTTGGTTGCTAGTTGCTGCTCATTGCTGGATGCTGTATGCTGGATGCTGAATGCTGGATGCTGTGTACTGAGTGAGTTGCCATTCGCGAGTCCACAGTATCTGAACTGTAATGCCATTCATTTAAGTTGAAATGCAAAAAAGGAAACTCCAAAGAAAACCAAGCATAAAAAAATCAAAAGTAAGGAAGGAAAAAAATCTCAAAAAATATATTTTGGCAACACAATTGCAAAATATTATCTTTAAGTCACAACGACTGTGACAGCGACATTTGCGCGTAATTCTTTCGCCGCTTCTTGAGGAAAATATCTCGTTCAAATGTTCAAATGCTCGAGAAATGCAGGGGAGAAAAGTCAAATTGAAAAGTTTTTATTATGCAAGAAAAAAAATTCAAAAAAAAAAAATTTGGAAAGATAAAAAAAGTCAACATGTACGAGTCACAAAAACAAAATAAGAAATTGTGAAAGAATACTAAAAATTACCAATTGCAAAGTTTGTTCTTTTACTGCCTCAACTACGATTATTTTCGGAATTCATTTTATTTCTCACATTTTCATTATAAAATGCGGCATAACATTTTCTCATTTGTTTTTCTTCATTGGCGAAAAAATGAAAATCAAAAAAAATTCTAAAAAAAAAAAATTAGTAAATATTTTAAGGAGTAAGTATTCGCACTCGTTCGCAAAAATCAAAATGAAAGAATTTCAATGAAATTGTATGTGAAAAATATTTTAAAATTATTCGAAAAAAAATTTAAAGCATAAAAAATAAATAAAAATTGTTCAAAACTTTTGAATTTTCCTTGCAGTTGACATTTTCTTTTTACCGCGGCATTTTTATTTTTTTCGCACTTTATTTTATTTTATTTTAAAAAAATTTTTTTTTTTTATTTTTAATTTCATGCAATTTTTTTTATTTTTATTTTTATTACTTTTATTATTATTATTATTTTAATAGAGATTGCAACAATTCGTGTTGGCGATGACATTTAAATAAATCAATTGCGAGAAAAACTTTTCAATTTGCGGACACATGCCGTGCCCGCCTAATGAAAAAATTATTAAAAAGGATATTTGGAATGCTTGAGTCTCGCTTGATAACATTTCACATTTCACATTTATGCACTCCAACAAAGTTGAAATGAATTATTTATACAAAAGTCTACCCAGTAACTCAGCAAACGATTGCATACGTATAACTTTTAATAAAGAAAAAACTTATCTATAAGTTGCAGCAATACTTCCCTTCTGGAAATAATGTAGTCCCCATTATACATCATTTAATTTTAATCTACAGCTGTCTATCTCAATTCACTTTTAATCTGTTTGTAATAATTGTCTCAATACATATACATGCAAATAGCCTTTTACAATCTATTTAGTGATACTATGAATCTAACACTACTTAAGTCAATTAGAAAGATTAAGGCAGGACCTTATATAACTGGTACGACCTAGACAATCTCTTTACTGCAAGATAATCAATATCTTATAAAACCCCGCTATTAGAAATCAACAGTTTTAACACTACATAACTGCAGCCAGTGGTTTTAATGACAATAAAGAGGGAGATAAATTCACTAAGGAAACTGCTCCGATATTAATTAGAAAAACTAAAGCCCTCACTTATATTAAGTGAATTGACCTCAAAATTGTCTTCACTGGGAGATAGTAAAAGTCCTACAAAACCTGGCTATTGGAAATTAAGATATTTCATAGTAGATACCTGAACACAGTCGTTTAAATGGCAAAAAAAACTGAGGTCCTGCCTTATATTAAGTAGATCAAAATTGAGATTATTTTGATTGGGCGACAGTTAAAGTCCTATAAAACCTTCTTTACAGAAATTAAGATGTTTTGAACTAGTAACCTGAATACGATGGTTTTAATGGGAATAAAAATAAACGCCTTGTTTTACGTTAAGCAGATTTAGAACCAATGCTGATGTCAGCGTTTCCTGTTATCTCTTCAAAATTCTAGCTAAACTAGATTATACCAGTGAAGTCAACCACAAGTGATCAAACGCGGTAAGATCTCAATCACGAAGCAATACTTCCCGATATACTGTGAAAGAAATGCTACTACCCACTAAATCTGAACAGATTATATTTAGAAACAATGATTGGAG
>NW_024033606.1:0-7452 GCF_002237135.1 Teleopsis dalmanni
AGTTGGTGCACACATAATTGCAGGTTGTATGAAACTTCCTAGAATTAGGATGTACTATAAACCCTCCATTAAAGTAGCTGCAATAACCCAAATTCCGAGAGAAGGAGAAAAACAGACTTTGGAAAATTCAACCTATTTTGGATACAGTTATTAACAAATGCAATGCAATTCCAAAGAGTAAAAAATTGAGTATCGATGAACAAATGATCCCATTTACTGGAACTACTCAATTAAAGCAATATGTGAAATGTAAGCCGAATCCAGTAGGCTTAAAAAATTTTGTATTGGCTTCTCCGGATGGGCTTGTCCTTGATTTTTTCATTTATCAAGGAGCAAAAACATGGCCCTGTGGAAAACCCAATCCAGCATTGGGCATTGGAGGCACAGTTGTAGAAAGACTGACCAAAAACGTTCCCAAAGGCAGTGAGATATTTATGGATAGATATTTTACGTCCATGAATTTACTGACTTTTCTCTTAGAAAATGAGATATATGCTACGGGAACAATTCAACAAAACCGTATCCCAAAAGAATTGCGCACAAAGCTATCTCTTGATAAAGATCTTTTAAAGAAAGGAAGAGGTAGTTTCGATGAGATAGTCAGGCAAGATGAAAAAATATCTGTCATCAAGTGGATGGATAACAAATCAGTATTGCTAGCTACTACAGCGGTTGGATCCGACCCAATTCAAACTGTTCGGAGATGGAATAAAACTACAAAAAAATATGTAAATATTAATTGTCCAAATGCCATTACAAGGTATAATAACTCAATGGGTGATGTCGATCTTGCAGATCGATTGATTTCCTATTATCGCATTGCTATTCGCACAAAAAAGTGGCCTGTTAAAGTATTTTGGCATATGGTTGATCTGATAATAACAAATTGCTGGGTTATGTACAAGAAGGACAAATTTGCGTGTGGTGTATGCAAAAAAGAGATCATGGACTTGCTTGAATTCAAACTGAATATTGGAGAATGCTTTGCTGCATGTGCAGAATCCAAAAGAAGAACTTATGATCAAGCGTTCACAGAGAGCAGTTCAAGTGATAAAGATTTATTGGTTAGAAAAAAAACCAAAACACCAAATCCACTTCCACCAGAGGATGTCTGCCGTACTGAAAACAGACATTTACCAATATGCGGTGTTACAGATAAAAATAAGTTTATGCGCTGTCGCAGAGAGGGTTGTCATCAAAAAACTAGATTTAAATGCACTTCGTGTAATGTTTTTTTATGTATAGCTAATGATAGGCAATGTTTTTTTGAGTTTCATTCATAACTTAGTTTTAAGTAGTTTTAACTATAATTCGTATATTTTAATATAATTTATTAATGATAATTAATATAATTTAATGAAATTCGTAATTTTTGTTTAATTTAGATATAAAATTTATAATTTTAAAGTAAATAACTTAATAAAGTTCATAAGTTTCCTTAATTCATAAATAAAACTTTTTATTTTGTAATAATAGAAAAAATTTAAAAGACCACATTTTTTTTACATTATATATTCCAAGTGTCCAGCTGGCTGCACCTGCCATATCTCAATATCCGTGCGACAGAAAATCGTCTAATCAATTTTTTTTTTTTATTTGAATGCATATAAACAATAGCTAAAAGATTTTAAGAATTTTTTTTTTGTGGGAAGCCTTCAGGACCGAGGAGGATAAATACATTGTTCTTCATAATTCTTCTTATTTAAGTTTTCAAATAATATTACCGTATTAAATTTGTCCGCATCCTCCAAGAGTTCTACATTTTGACTCACAGTATGAGTGGCAGTTAAATCAAGCGAACCAACACACACTTGAATAGGATTGTTCATATAACTTTCGGCCAATCTACCAACACTTGGTGGCCAGGTGGCACTAGTCATGACGGTCTGCCTGTCAGGACGTATGTCGAGTAGAATTTTTCGGATCTGTGGCTCGAAACCCATATCCAGCATACGATCCGCTTCGTCTAGTATTAAATATGTAACTGATGTAATGTCTATAACTTTAGCTTGAACCAAATCATTAAGACGTCCAGGAGTACAAATAACGCATTCAGCTCCTTCTTTGAAAACACTAATTTGGTCACGACGATTCCCACCACCATAAATGCATACACTGAATAAGAATTTCATAATTTTTTTCTTCATTCATTTTAAACTATGGTTTAACTATTTCCTAACTTACGCTTTTATTCCACGGAACGAGTACTTGTTAACTTCTTTTGCTATTTGTAATGCTAATTCTCGCGTTGGCGCTAAAATTAATATATTTGGACCATTACGTTTCTCACGTGGTGTAGTCTGTCCATCAGTATGAATCAAAGCAGGAAGCAGAAATGCTAAAGTTTTTCCAGTCCCTGTTTGGGCTATACCTATCATATCCTCGCCTCTCAATAATATAGGCCATGCTTGCTTCTGTATTGGTGATGGTTCATTAAAATTTTGTTTCTTTAACTCATCAAGGATATCAGGATAATCTTTGAAACAATGTTGAAATTTCCAAATTGGTTTCGGTATATCAGGACACATTTGATCTTCATTTGTCACCAAACGGGAAACACTTATATTATTGTTTAAATAACGCATTTCATTCACTTCTTCTTCTGTCTTAATAGCGACTTCCTCTACTTCTTCATAAAAATTTTTTCTCAAGTCTGGCAGATGCGCCCAGTGTAACCTACGATGTTCTTCCTGTAATCAAAAATGCCTCATGTGAGCAAAATAAATATGGTAAATCGATAACTTAATATGTAGATTTTAAAAATTTTTCTTACAACTTTTCTATTCAAAGTTTCCCAATCGATAGGCTGCAATACTACATGGTTTTCGGCGCCACCATTATATACATTTTTCGTAGGCGCATTTAATCTAATTCCACCACTTTCTCCCTAAATTAATTTTGTTATGAGATATTATATTAATATATATCCATATTCTCATTCTTTTTAATTTATACTTACAGATTTTGGAGCTGCAACCTGAATATTGTCATTTTCGGAAGAAGCATTAAAACGATTCATTGTATTTTCTTTTAATACAACTTTGGGATTGTGCGAGACTTCGTGATTTGGAAATGAAAAATTTCTATTTTCTTGACCAGACATAATATCACGAATATATTTGACTGCATCGTCAACATTTTTTCTATTACGACCCTTGACAGAAATTTCCTTGGTGTCATTGTTTATATGTATATAAACGTTGAAGTTTGTTCTAATTTCTTTAATTTTACAACCGCCACGACCAATTATGGCACCAATGTAAGCAGGGTCTGCAGGAAATTTCTCCATAAAATCATCAAAATGATTTAAGTTTGAGTTTAAAACTCCACACTCGTTCCTTTCAGATTGAGTTGCACCAGTTCCAAAAGTATCCATTTTGAAGTAAGCAAAATCTAAATAAAGGAATACCTGATTATTCCGTTTTCTATAAAACGAACCAAATTTCAAACATTCAAATCACGACCGCTTTTACGAACTCCTCAATCATAACATATGAAACGGTATTTAAAATTGACTATTAAAATTAAAAATATGTTTTTTAACATTGATTATTAGGGAATAAAGCAATTGCACTCTTATGTTTAAAGTATGTCGAAAATAATACTGCCGCCGCCTTCTTAAGTCTCATCACGCAATGATTCTTATATAAATATTTCAAATGGAGATTTTTTTTGCAAATACGTCACATAACCTTAAATATATGTGAATTGCAGTGATTTTTTTTTATAGTTAATTTTTGTTTTTTAATTATAGTTTTAAAATTCTTTAAATAAAGAAACAATGATTTCTTTAAAACTTTTTGTTTAATATGTGCATTATATTTGCAGTTATTTCTTGGAACAAGCAAAATTGGCGGCTGTTTCAAGTTCTTGTCGGTTGCGAAAACAAATCAAAAATTCTTAATACTATAAAATATTTTTAACAAGTTCCAGAATTAATTGAAAAAAGTTGAACATATATTCGAACTGAAGTCATGAAACACGTATCAAGTATCACGAATCACGAATCATGAATCACGAAACACGAATTTTTTGGAGGAAGATACATACCAGCCTTAAAACCAAATCCAATTGAAAAAACACAAGCCGCTAAAAAAACGATCCGACCACCGACTCGTCTCTTGCAAAAGTAACCAATGAACAAGAAAACTTGTGTCGTTCTTTCAAAATTAATATAAATACATTTGGCAGCCCATACTCAAATTTGCGTGATGTAACTATATTAATTTGGTTTAGACTTTTTGGACACAAATGAATTTCACAAGGGGATAAATCGGATTAGCACACTATTTAATAGGTAAGCCCACATACTATTTTCATACTACATGTGTTAAATTATAAAAGTTTACAAAGTTCTGACATATTCATATCAAATTCATATAATCATATCAAATTCAATTCATAAAATTACGGTTACATTGATAAGAACAATGTACCGATTAGCATTCTGAGAAGAGCGTCTCAGAAGAACCTATACACTAATAACTCGATTAACAGCTACTTCGTACAACAGTAACCTCGATTAACGACCCAGCTGTATTTCTGATCGTGTTTTGCTTAACAGTGAAGAAAACGACAAACATGTCTTTTATAATGCAAGTAAGAGCTGGTTTGAGAATCAATATACCATAAAACTTTCTGCAAAAGGTACAACATTAAAAATGTCATACTAATGTCAAACAGAGATCAGTCGTGGAAAAAAACAAAAATGTGATCTCTTAAGAAATTTTGGAAGCACTTACGTCTGGAATACGTCGTCAAAACCCTGTGCCTGTACCTGATACCAACGTAAATGAAAAATCTGCTAAATTTGCAGAGAAAGAGGCAACTAGAGATCTCAAAATTAAAGATCTATTTCGTCAGAGTAGCTCGGATTGTTTTTGAGTTCATTATATTAAGAATTATGTTAATGATTTTTTATATATTTTGTGCAATAGGCGGTGATTTATTCAAAATATATCGTTTGGTTTTCCCTTTTGTGTCTATTGATTTGTCAATGGCCAATCTTTTGTCGCGAGTGTTATAAAATATTGAAAAATAATTTCATTCCAAAATGATAATGATAAATGCTACATCATTTTGAAGAGCTACTCAATTCACTTTGAAATTCTGTTAATTAGCAACCGACATGTAAATAAGAAATCATACAAACAGATTAAATAGCAAACAGAATTTTTTAATTCACTCTAACCGTAATCGATTCTACCCCATTTACTGTGATTGAAAATCGGAGTATCAGTTATCATATATAACAATATTATATTAATCATACAAATATTACAGACCTCTCTCAAAGGTAAAGATGTCTTTAATCTCCGCAATCCAATAATTCTAACGGATATGCCATTTCAATTCAAAAGATTGCAATTCACAATTCTATTGGCGTCTGCAATCACCATCTAAAGCGAGCTTAGTTCAATATTTAGGATACTGTGGTTCAACTCTCAACACAGATAATCTTCCACATGAACAACTATATGTTACTTGTTCTATAGTCCACAAATCGAACAATATATATCTACACTCGCAATGGAATAATAAAATAAAATTATTGATAAAATTTATCAATATTTGGAAAGCGTGCTTTCTAATTTCTTTCTTTTCCATTTAATCAGACAGCCATGTTAACACGTATCTGCGTATAGCTGCTTTTATTAAATATTATATGTATACAACTTTAACAAATTTTATTAAATTAAATGACGTTTATTATTTAAATTAATTAAATTAAAGATTTATTTCAAATGACATCGATAACGATCTTCGCTGATCAGATGAATTGATTTCTTAGGAGGTCTTATCTATGGCTTAGTGAGAAATGATCATTCGAAGTGATAGTAAAGATTTCAAGTTAGTATAATGGCATTCATTGGCTTGACTTGACCTTGACTTGACTACAGTACTATACTTAAGCAGTGATCAATTGTCTATCAATTGTCTGTTTAAAATAACATTCAAATTAAATATGTATAATGTGAAAAAAATATATATTTTATATTAAGTTCATTTTATACCTCATCCAATACATTTATGAATCCTATTAAAACTGAATCCTATTAAAATTCATTTTAAATGAAACAACTAGAAAACTTACTAATACAGAAATTTAATCAACTTTATCAGCCTCTGATTAAAAATCGTATATAGCGATTACAATATTTAACTCACATCGTTGCCTGTACAAATAATTAATCTCCATCTTAAAAAAATTTCAAATAAAATATCTTATTTTCAGGAAAAAGTTGAAACTTTTACAAACGAAAAAGTAAGAACACAATAGAATCATCATAAAGTTGTAATTGATTAAATTTATTAAATTAACAAAGTTCACTGTATAAAAAACATATTTTAAATATTTCTTATTTAAAACCTTATTCTAAAATGTAATTTTGTATTTCAATTTAAATAATACACATTTTTAATTAATTTTATTTTAGATTTTTCTTATTGTACATTACTATACTAATAACATTAGAAATAGTTTGTTAATTAATTTTCAATTTTAACGATCAACACTTTTTTAAGTAAAACACTGATCGGTTCGAATCAAACAGGGTTATTCACGATCTTGTTTATCGAATAATACCCCTACCATATATTAAAAAAATATCATTTAGTAACGGCGATTAAAACCACCACCCCTTTTAAAATCTGTACCACGTCTTTCTTTCATCTTCTCAAAACGATTGGACATTCTGTATAGTTCTTCTGGAGCTGCTTGACCAGCTTCTTCTAAAATACGAATGAGATCCTTTGCAACACCCCAATCCGAGCGTGTTATATAACTTATGGCAGTGCCAGTTCGCCCAGCGCGTCCAGTTCTACCAACACGATGAACATACTCCTCAATATTACGCGGAAAATCAAAATTAATAACATGACTAAATGAAAAACAATTAATACAACAAATTCGGTTTCAAATACTACTAAGCACTTACGTAATATCCTCAATATCTAAACCTCTTGAAGCAACATCTGTCGCTATCAAAACCTGTATATCACCTGACGCTATATCAGCCAGTGCTTGTTCTCGATCGGTCTAAAGACAATTTTTTTTAAGTTTATAAGAATTTTATATTCTGAGACATTACTCTAATTAAGTTAATGCATTATGTACCTGATCACGAGAACCATGTATACATTGTGTTGACAGGCCTTTTAGAGATAAATCACTGGACAAATCGTCAGCACGAGCTCGCTTAGAACAGAAGATAATAACCTTATCGGTTGATTTAAGGTTTTTTAAAAATGCAAGGACCTGCAACAAGAATAAATACATTGTTCTTCATAATTCTTCTTATTTAAGTTTTCAAATAATATTACCGTATTAAATTTGTCCGCATCCTCCAAGAGTTCTACATTTTGACTCACAGTATGAGTGGCAGTTAAATCAAGCGAACCAACACACACTTGAATAGGATTGTTCATATAACTTTCGGCCAATCTACCAAC
>NW_024033607.1:0-7450 GCF_002237135.1 Teleopsis dalmanni
CATTAAAAACACTTTTTTACTCGTTATCAGTCCCCAATACTACACCACTGCATTATCATAAAAGTATCCATCTGGATTTTTTAATCGATTAATTGCAGATAAAACTTTCGTACTAACAAATTAAATACAAAAAACTTTATATATATAAATATATGTATATGTAGGTGTATATATATGTATATATGTTTATGTATGCTCTTATACATAAACAAATATAAACAGTGTATTTTAATTTTGTTATTTTCAATACTTTTTATTGCATTTGTTGTTACTTTATATTTGTTCTGGAAATTAAAGAGCTGTCAAATGCCAACAATTTTATGTAATAAAAGAGTACTGCTCAAAATTAGTATACAACATGTGTGAAGGGCATTAAATTTCATGCTGAGCCATTAAAATGCAACAAATGAACGCCCATCAAAGTCACAATAAAATTGTTTAAAAAATCAACACACAAAAAAAAAAAAAATCAAGTGAATAAGGTAAATAAGGTGAAGTTAAAAGAATAAAATAAGTAAAATAAAATAGAATAAAATGTGTAATATTAAAAAAAGTTAAGTAAAAAATATAATGGCAACAAACTTCTGGTTCACACGCAGCTCCAAAGGTACTCAACAAATAGCCGGCGACACTCACTATAAGACACATTGGTACCGACATTTCTTATATATTTCGTTTCGGCACCCTCATTTACACTTCTTGCTTACAGTGTTGCAATAAACTGCAAATGAAAAGTAAATTAATTTTTAATGAAGCACAAATGTTGTGCGTGAAATGAAGAAACGGCAAAGTGTAACCATGAAAAATTTTGGACTCATAAAACGAACACTCCACATTCACAAAAAATACACCGACATACATTCAAGCGCACCTCAAGTCGTACTCAAGAACTCCATTTTGACAGCGCACGCGATTTCAACGTGCCTGACGTTCGTTCTACATTCTACATTCAATGTTCGCACATTCAACGCTTTCAATTTCGCATCAAAAGTAATAAAGTTGGAAAATTTTGGAAAACATTTTCAACATTTAAGTGCCTGAAGGAAAGTATTGGTGTGCTCGTTACACGCAGCTTGCATTTTTCGGTTCACTTTTGACTATATTTACATTAATTTTTTACTTCATTTTTAATTTATCCCAAATTTAAATAAGTTTAAAATTTAATATTGGTACGAATTAGGGAAATTTATTTGAGGGGGATGTGGAAAGCAACAACTTATGTTTCAAAGTCAGAAGGATTGGAAAACTCTATGAAAAACCTGATGTTGATTGTTTATTATGGCTGAAAAAATTAAAAATTAATTTTTTTATTACCAAAATATTTGCTAAACTTCAATGTTTGGCACAACTGATACATAAGAAATGAATACAAACGAGCCACTCAAATATATTAAAATAAAATATTAGAACTGATGTAAGTGAAAAAATTAGTGAAAAAAAAAAAAAATTTGAAGTGAAAAAATTAGATATTTAGATATTATATTAGAATGAATGTGAAGTATTCTGATCTTCAATTATAAGGTAATTTAAATTAAGTTGAAGTTTCACGTCTAATATATTAAGTTTAATATCTATCTATCATCTATCGACTGAATACCTATCTAAATCTATACAAGAAGCAGCATGTGAAGGTACTCCTCCACCAAAGTACAATATGAGGAATCTAGTAACTGATTCTGGAAGGATTACAAAAAAACTTAGATATGAGCGAGCGGCTAGAAAAAAATGGATCCGTACCAGATTTACTGAAGACAAACGGAAACTAAACAAAATTACTAAAGATCTAAAGATTCTTCTAAAACGATTCTCACTTATCTAAGTATTCTTTATGGAAAGTAAACAAAAAATTAAATAATACAATAGTCATCGACTTCCACTTAAAAAAACTAGACAATTCTTGGGCCAAAAAACTGTATGAAAACGCTCAACTTTTCGCAAGCCATTTAAAGAACGTTTTTACTCTACATGATGTGGGTAGCGACCCAGGTATGGATGTTTTGAATTTCTTAAAAAGCTGTATCCCAGCTCAATTGAAAGTTGGCGAAATAAAGATGATATAAAAACCAGATGAAATCATTATATCTTATCGTCCAGTAAGTCTCCTTCCCATTCTCTCAAAAGTGCTTGAGATACTATTCTTAAAACGTGTTATGCCGATAATTGAGTCGAAACGAATAATTCCGAATCACCAGTTTGGATTCAAAAGAAATTAATCAACAATTGAGCAAATTTATAGAATTGTTGAAAAAATACAGACCACTTTCGAGCGAAAAGAATACTACTCAGGAGCGTTTTTGGACACATCTCAAGCATTTGACTTCTCCAAGGACTTCTCTTGAAATGTAAAAACCTTTTACCACTAAACTTTTATACGTTCATAAAATCGTATCTATTAAAAAGACTCTTTAGTGTTGACAGCGAGAATGAAATGTCTTCTTTATATGATATTAAAGCTGGAGTGCCACAAGGGAGTGTACTCGGTCCAATCTGTACTTCACTTACGATTTACAGAAGATGGCCGGAGTTCCAACTGGTACATTTGCGGATGTCACAGCAATCTACTGAAATCGCATTTACAATGAGAAGACATACCTGCCCCAAAATTAAATTTAATAATATAATAATTGCGGAATCAAACAACACAAAATATCTATCCATGTATTTGGATAGACGTCTGACATGGAAAACAGATATTTTTAACAAAACAAAATCCCTTGGGATTCTATACCGAAAAATATTTTGGCTACTGAATAAAAAAATCTTTAGTATCCCTAAAAAATAAACTTATTTTATACAAAACTGTGCTAAAACCAGTATGGATCTATGGCAATGAATATGGGGAACATCCTCAACATCTAACATCGAAATTCTCCAAAAATTCCAGTCTAAAACTCTACGAATAGTGGTGAACGCTCCATAGTATGTAACCGGAATCCATCGGAACCTTAAGATTAGAATTCCTAATATATATAAAAATATATGAGTTTCTGCAAAAAAAATTAATCAATATATAGTATAAGATATAAGTGCAATTTTTAAACAGATTGACCATCTTAAAAAAAATGAAAAAATTATAAATGTTTCTACCAAACCTATTCCTTTTAGAAGTTTTGTAATGTATAAAAATTAGTTTTGTTTAAAGACAGTAATTTAAACATAAAGACAGTGGGTTCATCATATATGATTTTTGCAATTAAAACAATTTATAACTCTCAATAAATTAAAAAACAATTTTGTGTCATAAAAAATTATATCTTTTTAAGAAACTATATCTTGTTAAAAAAAATGCAACTTACTAAATATACAAATACGTATGTATGGACGATTGTTTTAATTTCTTAGACAAATTTCAGAAATGTACTACAGAAAATCGTACCCTATATGGGTGAATTGTAAAAGATTTTAGATTTTTAGAATTGTAGAAGAATTGTAGTTTTGTTAATTCATAATTGATAAACTAAGTTTTGTCAACAAAATTTAACTCCATATAGCATATAAAAATATTTTAGTTTTTAAAAGTAACATGAGTCGTGTAGAAATTCGACCTAGTACTCTCCTGGTTATTTTGTAAAAATTAAAATCTTTTTGGATTTTTCCTGATTCTAGATTAAATTTTTTCTAAATTGCATAGAAACAGCGCTTACTGAATTACATTCCATTTTAAAATGTTGATTTGCATCCTATATGTAAAGGTAAAAATTTGAGAAATTTAAAATGAAGAAATTCAATTAACAAAAATTAGAAATACTCATGCCATAGGCATTGTATAATCACAAAAATTTATTTTATAAATTAGGAACACTTACTAAGTATTAAATTTTCAGTAAAATTTAGAGAAATATTTAATTTGTCATTTATTTTAAGTCAATATCACTTCAAAATTGTAATATTAACTTTTTAATTTCTTTAATTTAATTATGTCCTTTGTGCATTTATGTGTTAAACGATAAGATTTCTTAATTGTGCATTCTCTTAAAAAACTATAACATTTATATACTTGTATATTTTATAGTGTTTTATTAAAAATTCTTAAAGGAATATTTTAAGCAATTATTGAATTTTAACATAAAATGTTACATATACCTACAAAGATTGTTAAGAGAATGTCAAGTATCTGACATATTTAACAATTCTTTGTATTTTAATGCAAATGCACATACGAGTACTCCCAGACGACGAAAAGTTCACAATCACTAGCAAATAGTAAGCATAAAATTACTTTTACATTAAGGTGCCGTAACAACGAGTAAATTTAAGCAATCAAGCATGTATACTCGTATATGCCGTACCGGTGTCATTGTATGATGGAACGCTTCGTTGCACGCTCTACCGCAACGCAACACAACACACCGCATAGCTCATTGCATTAAAAACAGAAAATGCATCAGTGTAATCAACGCAATGGATTTCGGTTTGATTCTCAGGTTTCTGGGTTATATTTTTTCCCGTGCTTTTGGCAAGTGTCCTTTTAAAAAATTTTCGCTTTGTGCATATTCAGGTCACATAATTTCTGGCTTATACATAAATTAAATGTCAATGAACACAACGCCAGGATCAACAGGACTCATTTAAGATAATTTTTTCACATTTTTCATTTTTATAAATTTTATTTCGATTTTATATTTTGTTTTCTATTTTCCCTTGGAATACTTAAAATTTCAAGGATTTGAAATTATTTTTTGGAACAGAAAATTAGGCAAACTTTTTCACTCTTTTAGGCTAATTAAGGGTAATAAAATATACTCTAAATGACTTTTTAAATATATTTAAAGTTTAATATTTACATTCTTCTTGAAAAAAGGATATTTTTTTAATTCAATTCTTATATTATATTTGGAATAAATGTTCTCTGCTTATAGAAAATATAACCTTGGTTTTAAAAATATTAAATATACATAAAAAAGTTTGTAAAATTTGTATTCCTATTTGGATTAAAAAATTTGTCTATAGTTATTAACCTTTTGTAATTAGAGATTTTTTTATTAAAAAAATTGCTTGTTTGTTAAAATGTAACTTTTCAATTTTCCTTTCAGTTTTTTTTTTAAAAAAATTTAGCACCCTTATTTTTTATTTATTTATTTATTAGAAACATTTTCAATTTTTTTTGTTTTGACCTATCATATCACAGTTGTGAGTTAATAGAAAGTTGAATTCTTAATTTTTAAATTAAAGTTGAATTTAGTATTAACATTCAAATATGTTACATTTTAATTCACTAAAATATCTTATATGTTAATTCATTAAAATATCTGCTATTTTGATAAATTAAAATGAATTCTTTTCGTCATAAAAGGCGTCACTTGTGGCAAGAAAAAATTAACTTTATAATATATATTTTGTTTTAAATAAATGAACATTGATACCACACAAAAGAAGCTATATGGATATACTATAAGCATTATCTTGCATTTATAAAAAAAAATGTTTGTTGTCACCTATTGTTCAAAACCTTTCTTATCAAATTTTACAACTAATTTAGTCGGTAAATAACTTTCAGCATTAAAGCTATTTTGTTTTGCTTATTCTATAAACTAAAAATTTCTTGAAACTAAGAGCAAGACAGTGGAAAGTTTCTACAATATCAATTCAGTTTCCACTGCTGCTAGTATAAAACATAATTCGCTTTTGTGTCTAACTGCAATTAAATTGTAATACTAACAAAATAGTTTTCAGCTGATATTTTAAAATATTTGCTTTATTACGTGAACTATATTTAGAAAATTTTTTTCTTGATGTCAATTCAACTTTTTAATTTCTCTGTTAGGAATATAGTTACATAATCTCATTTTTTCGGGATCTTTTTTCATTGCATATTCTATATAGTATTTTTTTTTATTTCTTAGAATGCTTATTTCTTCTTAGAATGCTTTCCCAATTTTAAGTACACCTTTAGAAGTATATATACGATATATAGACATCGTAGATAATTTATGTGCTTTTTAAAATTAAAAATAACAGACACGTTTTAGTTAAACTAAAAGATAAAATTTAATCGTAAATAATTTATGCGATTTTATGGAAGAAACTACAAACACTTTTTAATTAAAAATTTAAAATAAAAGATATTATCAACTTTTTATAAAATTGTCTGAATATATGTTCTAATCAAAGGAAACCATAAAAAACACGACTGAAAGATAAGTTGCATGATCTTTTGAAACAACATAATTCTAAAAACACTATTGAATTACACATGATTATAAAGTTTTTTCTCCAAAGACGAGATCAATATCTTCCATAAAATCATAATGTTTATTTTTATTGTACGCCATTTTTCCATTATTTGTGAGAAACTGTTATTTTCGGTTTTCTACTTGCACCCTTAAAACTTTTTTTTTAAGTAAAAACGTATAAGATCATATATCAAATAAAACCTTAAACTAGTACAAATATTAAAAGGTATATTACTCTAGGGTATATGACTTAATTAGTTAAGCTGCTATAATCAAAAATATTGAACAAAAACATTTTTTGGCGTATTTTTCAAATTTCCATTACTCAATGTTCTGAAATATCAAAAAAAAATTTTTCTTTTTATGGTGTTGACTGTTTTAATATAAGTATTTTAAATGACAACATAAAAATCGAATAAAACTTTTAAAAGTTGTATTGAATTTTTTAACAAATCAAATCAACAGAAAAATCTTTTTGTTTTTATAAAGAGGTTTTTTCGAACAGTAGTGATATACAACAACAAAAATTCATTTTATATTATTTTTATTAATTATTTAATTTTTGTCTTATACCTATTTCGAGTATAGCCGAATACCCATCATCAGTGCTCTTGAAAATAATTCTTGTATTTAATTATTCGTAAAAAACTTTTTAAGACTGCAAGTACCAGGAATCGAACTCGTGCTCTGCCAAAACTTTAGCTCAGAGTCAGCGCACCTGAACCAACTGACCCAAAACCGTACTTGTGTTTTTATGTTCGCACATTTTTCTGTAGTTTTGTTACTTTGCTGTAAAAGTTTTATTAATAAATTCAATTGTTGTGTTTGTATTAGAACGAAATCATAAACTAGCTATAGAACAATTGAATTAATTAATTATATTTTTTTTTTTTAATTGTTAAACTTCTTCTAAACTCTTCTCTAGCCTCTACTCTATCCTATACTAGCCTCTACAAAAGGCTTTATTTGTTGCATGATTTATATATTATTTCTTATGTACAGAACCTAATCTATTAAAAAAAGAAATTAAAAATCCAACAAAAAAAATAAATTCTAACATTACAAAACTCTAAATGATTGAAAATAAGAATTTGTGTTCCATTGTTTCAAGTTATAGAAACAAAAATAGAAATTCCTTATGTCGCTAATTTCTTTAAAAAACTGTATTATTGCACAGTAGAGAAATTTCAGATATTAAAAACTATATGCATTACTATATTCTATTCAACTATAATTTTTTGCTTCTTTTATTAGAATATACTTATTATCTGTAAGAA
>NW_024033608.1:0-7448 GCF_002237135.1 Teleopsis dalmanni
AAACATTGGAACACTAATTTTAAACAGCAAAAAACACAAGTGCAAAAAAAGATTTAATGAAATAAGTGTTATTTAACACTTACTTTGTGCTCAATGGTCGTTTGTAGATTCTTATCCAAATGCACCTTTATAATTTGGGTGACATCCAATTTGGCACAAATACATTTGCCTACGATCACTGCTGGAAACACTAAATCTTCTAAAGTAAAATACACAGCAGTTAAACTACGCGAACGGATTATTGCACCGTCTTGTTTTTACGAAAACTTTGTAGTTACTCGTTCACTATCTAAGTCTTTACGGTGCTGATATAAGTCTTCCTCTTCAAGTGGTCCTTGCAAACCCTTATGAAATATTTTTCTCATCCACCAGAAACTCCATCTCGAAAATATATGAGCGGTTGAGTAGGGATTCTTTGGGCGTTCAATTTTTCTTCTAGTCCGATTCATGTTAAATTTCTTTATTTACAGTTACGTTTGATTATGATAAACCAAAAATGTAGTAATAAATTCGAAGTTCAAGAAATGAAGATAACCGACACGAGCACCAATCAATATGGTAAATGCAACAAAAATTTTTTAAATCGTGAATAACAGTAAATAGCAATGCAAAAAATTTACAACACTTTTTCAATGTTTACAATCAAAACTTCTGAGTAAAGATCACAATGTACGATGAATCACGGCGTACTCGTTCTCGTATTCGTACAACAGAAATTATTTTCAAATAATTCCTTATCCTTATGCAAATCATGCAAAATTGTTATATTATTCTGTTTAATGAATTATTATTATTAAGACATATTGAATTAATTGCTGCAAGTTAATTGCTACACTCATTAAATTTGATGAATGTTACCAATATATGAATAAGCTACAATTCAGTTTGAGCAATGAAGCGTAAACGAAACATTGGACCACTAATTTTAAACAGCAAAAAACACAAGTGCAAAAAAAGATTTAATGAAATAAGTGTTATTTAACACTTACTTTGTGCTCAATGGTCGTTTGTAGATTCTTATCCAAATGCACCTTTATAATTTGGGTGCCATCAAATTTGGCACGAATACGTTTGCCTACGATCTCTGCTGGAAACACTAAATCTTCTAAAATAAAATACACAGCAGTTAAACTACGCGAACGGATTATTGCACCGTCTTGTTTTTACGAAAACTTTGTAGTTACTCGTTCACTATCTAAGTCTTTACGGTGCTGATATAACTCTTCCTCTTCAAGTGGTCCTTGCAAACCCTTATGAAATATATTTCTCATCCACCAGAAACTCCATCTCGAAAATATATTACCGGTTGAGTAGGGATTCTTTGGGCGTTCAATTTTTCTTCTAGTCCGATTCATGTTAAATTTCTTTATTTACAGTTACGTTTGGTTATGATAAACCAAAAATGTAGTAATAAATTCGAAGTTCAAGAAATGAAGATAACCGACACGAGCACCACTCAATATGGTAAATGCAACAAAAATTTTTTAAATCGTGAATAACAGTAAATAGCAATGCAAAAAATTTACAATATTTTTTCAATGTTACAACAAAACTTTATAGACAATGTACGGTAATTACGCGTACTCGTTCTCGTATTCGTACAACAGAAATTATTTTCAAATAATTCCTTATCCTTATGCAAATCATGCAAAATTGTTATATTATTCTGTTTAATGAATTATTATTATTAAGACATATTGAATTAATTGCTGCAAGTTAATTGCTAAACTCATTAAATTTGATGAATGTTACCAATATATGAATAAGCTACAATTCAGTTTGAGCAATGAAGCGTAAACGAAACATTGGACCACTAATTTTAAACAGCAAAAAACACAAGTGCAAAAAAAGATTTAATGAAATAAGTGTTATTTAACACTTACTTTGTGCTCAATGGTCGTTTGTAGATTCTTATCCAAATGCACCTTTATAATTTGGGTGCCATCCAATTTGGCACGAATACGTTTGCCTACGATCTCTGCTGGAAACACTAAATCTTCTAAAATAAAATACACAGCAGTTAAACTACGCGAACGGATTATTGCACCGTCTTGTTTTTACGAAAACTTTGTAGTTACTCGTTCACTATCTAAGTCTTTACGGTGCTGATATAACTCTTCCTCTTCAAGTGGTCCTTGCAAACCCATATGAAATATTTTTCTCATCCACCAGAAACTCCATCACGAAAATATATTAGCGGTTGAGTAGGGATTCTTTGGGCGTTCAATTTTTCTTCTAGTCCGATTCATGTTAAATTTCTTTATTTACAGTTACGTTTGGTTATGATAAACCAAAAATGTAGTAATAAATTCGAAGTTCAAGAAATGAAGATAACCGACACGAGCACCACTCAATATGGTAAATGCAACAAAAATTTTTTAAATCGTGAATAACAGTAAATAGCAATGCAAAAAATTTACAATACTTTTTCAATGTTACAACAAAACTTTATAGACAATGTACGGTAATTACGCGTACTCGTTCTCGTATTCGTACAACAGAAATTATTTTCAAATAATTCCTTATGCAAATCATGCAAAATTGTTATATTATTCTGTTTAATGAATTATTATTATTTAGACATATTGAATTAATTGCTGCAAGTTAATTGCTAGACTCATTAAATTTGATGAATGTTACCAATATATGAATGAGCTACAATTCAGTTTGAGCAATGAAGCGTAAACGAAACATTGGACCACTAATTTTAAACAGCAAAAACCACAAGTGCAAAAAAAGATTTAATGAAATAAGTGTTATTTAACACTTACTTTGTGCTCAATGGTCGTTTGTAGATTCTTATCCAAATGCACCTTTATAATTTGGGTGCCATCCAATTTGGCACAAATACGTTTGCCTACGATCTCTGCTGGAAACACTAAATCTTCTAAAATAAAATACACAGCAGTTAAACTACGCGAACGGATTATTGCACCGTCTTGTTTTTACGAAAACTTTGTAATTACTCGTTCACTATCTAAGTCTTTACGATGCTGATATAACTCCTCTTCCTCTTCAAGTGGTCCTTGCAAACCCATATGAAATATTTTTCTCATCCACCAGAAACTCCATCACGAAAATATATTAGCGGTTGAGTAGGGATTCTTTGGGCGTTCAATTTTTCTTCTAGTCCGATTCATGTTAAATTTCTTTATTTACAGTTACGTTTGATTATGATAAACCAAAAATGTAGTAATAAATTCGAAGTTCAAGAAATGAAGATAACCGACACGAGCACCACTCAATATGATAAATGCAACAAAAATTTTTTAAATCGTGAATAACAGTAAATAGCAATGCAAAAAATTTACAATATTTTTTCAATGTTACAACAAAACTTTATAGACAATGTACGGTAAAATTACGCGTACTCGTTCTCGTATTCGTACAACAGAAATTATTTTCAAATAATTCCTTATCCTTATGCAAATCATGCAAAATTGTTATATTATTCTGTTTAATGAATTATTATTATTTAGACATATTGAATTAATTGCTGCAAGTTAATTGCTAGACTCATTAAATTTGATGAATGTTACCAATATATGAATGAGCTACAATTCAGTTTGAGCAATGAAGCGTAAACGAAACATTGGACCACTAATTTTAAACAGCAAAAAACACAAGTGCAAAAAAGATTTAATGAAATAAGTGTTATTTAACACTTACTTTGTGCTCAATGGTCGTTTGTAGATTCTTATCCAAATGCACCTTTATATATAATTTGGGTGCCATCCAATTTGGCACGAATACGTTTGCCTACGATCTCTGCTGAAAACACTAAATCTTCTAAAATAAAATACACAGCAGTTAAACTACGCGAACGGATTATTGCACCGTCTTGTTTTTACGAAAACTTTGTAGTTACTCGTTCACTATCTAAGTCTTTACGGTGCTGATATAACTCTTCCTCTTCAAGTGGTCCTTGCAAACCCTTATGAAATATATTTCTCATCCACCAGAAACTCCATCTCGAAAATATATTAGCGGTTGAGTAGGGATTCTTTGGGCGTTCAATTTTTCTTCTAGTCCGATTGATGTTAAATTTCTTTATTTACAGTTACGTTTGATTATGATAAACCAAAAATGTAGTAATAAATTCGAAGTTCAAGAAATGAAGATAACCGACACGAGCACCACTCAAATATGGTAAATGCAACAAAAATTTCTTAAATCGTGAATAACAGTAAATAACAATGCAAAAAATTTACAATATTTTTTCAATGTTACAACAAAACTTTATAGACAATGTACGGTAATTATGCGTACTCGTTCTCGTATTCGTACAACAGAAATTATTTTCAAATAATTCCTTATCCTTATGCAAATCATGCAAAATTGTTATATTATTCTGTTTAATGAATTATTATTATTAAGACATATTGAATTAATTGCTGCAAGTTAATTGCTACACTCATTAAATTTGATGAATGTTACCAATATATGAATAAGCTACAATTCAGTTTGAGCAATGAAGCGTAAACGAAACATTGGACCACTAATTTTAAACAGCAAAAAACACAAGCGCAAAAAAAGATTTAATGAAATAAGTGTTATTTAACACTTACTTTGTGCTCAATGGTCGTTTGTAGATTCTTATCCAAATGCACCTTTATATATAATTTGGGTGCCATCCAATTTGGCACGAATACGTTTGCCTACGATCTCTGCTGGAAACACTAAATCTTCTAAAATAAAATACACAGCAGTTAAACTACGCGAACGGATTATTGCACAGTCTTGTTTTTACGAAAACTTTGTAGTTACTCGTTCACTATCTAAGTCTTTACGGTGCTGATATAAGTCTTCCTCTTCAAGTGGTCCTTGCAAACCCTTATGAAATATTTTTTTCATCCACCAGAAACTCCATCTCGAAAATATATTAGCGGTTGAGTAAGGGATTCCTTGGGCGTTCAATTTTTCTTCTAGTCCGATTCATGTTAAATTTCTTTAATTTACAGTTACGTTTGATTATGATAAACCAAAAATGTAGTAATAAATTCGAAGTTCAAGAAATGAAGATAACCGACACGAGCACCACTCAATATGGTAAATGCAACAAAAAATTTTTAAATCGTGAATAACAGTAAATAGCAATGCAAAAAATTTACAATATTTTTTCAATGTTACAACAAAACTTTATAGACAATGTACGGTAATTACGCGTACTCGTTCTCGTATTCGTACAACAGAAAATAAATTATTATTTTCAAATAATTATTATTATTTTATTTTCAAATAATTCCTTATGCAAATCATGCAAATTTGTTATATTATTCTGTTTAATGAATTATTATTATTTAGACATATTGAATTAAGAGAATGTTTTTATTTAATTTGTATGTTTCGTATTTTTTTTCATAGTAATGAAAAATTTTTATTGTGATCAGAATAAAAAAAACACTAAACAAAAACTAATGTTATACAAAATAGATAATAAAAAAAATAATTACTAAAGCTTTTACGCACGTGTGCAAATGTAAACAAAAGAAACTTTTTATAGATGTTAATGATTGGGTTTAATAAAACTAAAAACTTTTTTTAAATGTAATATGCTCTTTAAACATTCTGCACATATATAAGTATTTTGAGAAATGTGACAACATTGCATTTATGATGAAATCCATCAAATTATGTTTGTGTATGTTTATGAGAGAACAAATAGTAGAATGAATAAAAATTAAGCAAGAAAATATATTTTCTACAGTATAAGATAAATACATACGTAGAAACACACATATATATGATACATATGCATACAGAGAAAAATCACGGAAAAGTAAAGTTTCGGAAAGTAAATTTATAGAAGACAAAAAAAAACAAAAAAAAAACATTTAAAAATATTAGCTACAAAAAAAATAAATTTAAAAGCGACGACAAAAAATTAAATTATATTTAATAATCAAAACTAAGTTTTGTTTTATATTACGCGTACCTTATCTAAAAGTTGCAGAAAGTAATTTGGCTCCAGCCAGCAGCTTCAGCAAAAATTCACTCAAGTTGAGACGAAGAAGACGTAATAGCGCTGACGATTTACGAAGAAGACAACAAAAGCGAGGAACAGTTAAAACCTCATAAAAAAACAATATGAAAAACCGACAATATATAATCGAACGTACGAACGAAAGACAAGACGTCAAGCTTTCTTTAGCTATTTTACTTGAGTTTATTTCTTTTAAATATTTTTTGCATTTACTTATTTATTAAATTTTTTTTAAATTCTGTTTTTAATAAACTTAGGAAAGTTAAAAATTTACCGAAACGTCTTGTTAAACACTTTAACGACGACGACGACGACGACGACGACGACATGGAATCAACCAGGCAAAATTTGTAGCAGATGTTTACTTGTTTCTCCTTTACTTGCTTTTATTTTTTATATTTTTTGCTTTTTCTTAATACAACAATATTATTTTTCATATGTTTTTGGCTTTATGCCTTTAAACAAATTTCACAAATTGTATGGTCACTTTTTTGTCTCACTGGCACATATGCGCAAGAATATGTACATACATGCAGCAGAAGCATGTATGAGAAAATAAAAAAAAAATTGCTGTTTAACTTGCATTCACATTCGAAAAATATATAAATGAAAATTTTAATATTAATTTTTATTTATTAATAAACAAATTAAACTTGTATATTTATACTCCAAATATTACTTTTAATGTTCGAATGTTATAGAAACAAACTTTAATTGTATGAATTTTGTTATTTTCTGTACGTTTCTAGCAGTTTTATACACTGAACATACCGAAAAAAGAGTTTGTCAGCTGCAAGTTTTATTAGCGGCAAATTGTTATATATAATAAAATCACAAAATTTTAATTTTATTTTGGAATATAAAAACAATAATTATTGTTAAATAAACTCAAATTTATTTATGTTTTAACTATTTATTTTTAAATATTCACACACAATTTTCAATTTTCGCTGAAAATTTTTCCGTACACTACAGATCGCGACCGTATTGTTCAAACGCTGTAAACGTAATAAAACTGAAACACTGAGAAGTCGTGTATATAAATCAGTTTGTGTGGATTGTATTAGCAGACTTGTATGCAATACAATCCACAATGCTCTTCTCACCAATTGTTTAGTATAGTAACTGTATGATTTATATGCGTTCCTTCTCTTTCGAATAACAAATAAAATGTTATGCAGAAGTTTTACAGTTTATAAAACTGCACAATGAATGTGGATTGTGGAAATGCACTTTAATTGATATATTTTTCGGCTTATTAGTTTTTTTAAATATTTAAATTTTATATAACATGTATAAATATAAATTATTTAAATAATTTTTTTTAAATTTTTTTACAATTTTATGAATTAAATCATTTTTAATTGCAGTTTATTAATATACGTAAATAGTAAAACCCGCAAAGCAGGAAAATGAATTTTTACTTAATAAAATTCAATTAACTCAAAAATATATTATATATTAA
>NW_024033609.1:0-7442 GCF_002237135.1 Teleopsis dalmanni
AAACGAAACATTGGACCACTAATTTTAAACAGCAAAAAACACAAGTGCAAAAAAGATTTAATGAAATAAGTGTTATTTAACACTTACTTTGTGCTCAATGGTCGTTTGTAGATTCTTATCCAAATGCACCTTTATAATTTGGGTGCCATCCAATTTGGCACAAATACGTTTGCCTACGATCTCTGCTGGAAACACTAAATCTTCTCATAATAAGAATTGTTTGTAAAATATTGAAAAATATAAGTAATGATTTTTCGTTGGAGTATTAGAATAAATATAAGTAAAATATACATCCAACCATAAAGTGGATAAAAAAAAAACAAGTTATTTCCTATATTTGATGAAATAAATTAAAAATAAAACTACTGCAATAAAAATGAGAAAACGAGTTTCTATTTTAAAGTTTGCAGAAAATGATGGAAAAATCACACTTTTAATCATCATTACAAGTAATTTATACTTCTAGATCAGTAGAAATAAATAGAAATATCAAGTGAATTATTTTATTAGTTTAGGTTTTAATTAGACGGTATTTTAATTAAAAATAAAAATAAAATCGCTTATTGTGTATAAATTCTATAATCCCGAAAATGGTACTTACCAAGCCATCGCTGCCATTTACTTCGATAGCTGTTTTAAGCCTCTGCGATAATTGTTCTAATAATCTATCGTATTTTATATTTAGTGCATCGAGTCTATGGCTATAATACTGTGTTGCTCCTGGGTCACTGTCTGGTGGACGTAAGTCTCGTCGTGGTGGTGAGAAAGATGGACGTGCCTCTATAAGCCAATCCACAAAGCGTAGACATTTGGCGTCGTAAATCTTGATAATTGTTCAATTCTTCGCCAGAAAATTTCATTTGGTGCCGCTCGTCATTTACAATTTTAGAGTGAAATTTATCGATAATTTTGTGTTCATGTTGTTGACTATCCAATTCTTCTTTAACAGATGATAAATCTGATCCATAGTCGGCTGCAAGTATTTGTTTCTAAACGAGAAAATATGTCAAATTCATATATAAAAAAAAGTTTTATTATACTGATTATAAGTAAGTGAGTAAACTTTTATGACAAAGAAACAGAATCGGTCAGACCAATGTTTTATTATTCTTCCCTTATTATTGCTATTTTATTTTTATATAAATATTTGGAATATTAGATATTATAAGAATATGTAATTGTATAAGAAAAATAATTTTAAATGCATTAGTGGAACTTAATTTTCCAATAAAAAAAAAAATAAAATAAAATCAATTAAATATTTCCTACTTCACTATATTTCATTTAAGAAGTTTTAAAACTCCATTGCACAAATTAAAAAATTTTTCATTTTTATTAAGGAGTGAAAAAATGCAATATAAAATAAAATAAAGTAACATTAAAAATAATGACAGTCTATCATGTGTTTTCATTGTTGCACAAAATGGGAGCACAAAACAGAAAAAAAAGCAACTGACAAGAAGACCAATGACAAAAAAGAACATTATTGTATGTACCAAAAGCAAAACACGAGAAAAAGAGACGTCACTTTCTTCCAGTGCTCGTTAGAATGGAATAGTCATTCGAATACAGAAACACCAAAAACATATGAAACGAATTGATAAAGGAAGCGCGCAAGCAGAACAGGCATAAGCAGCAACCGCATGGAAATATGAGCGACACACAACACACCTTTCTGTACCTTGTTTTTGTGTACAATTTGTTTTGTGCACAATCAACGTAAAATCTGCATAACAAAGAAAGACAGTAAAATATTTCCACATTCTTGAGTTTTGTCTTCAACTCCGTACTCTTTTTAATTTACTCTTTTGCGTACAAGCAGTGCGAGAATAGACAAGAAATTTGTGTGTTCTGCTATATATAATAAAATCACAAAATTTTAATTTTATTTTGGAATATAAAAACAATAATTATTGTTAAATAAACTCAAATTTATTTATGTTTTAACTATTTATTTTTAAATATTCACACACAATTTTCAATTTTCGCTGAAAATTTTTCCGTACACTACAGATCGCGACCGTATTGTTCAAACGCTGTAAACGTAATAAAACTGAAACACTGAGAAGTCGTGTATATAAATCAGTTTGTGTGGATTGTATTAGCAAACTTGTATGCAATACAATCCACAATGCTCTTCTCACCAATTGTTTAGTATAGTAACTGTATGATTTATATGCGTTCCTTCTCTTTTGAATAACAAACAAAATGTTATGCAGAAGTTTTACAGTTTATAAAACTGCACAATGAATGTGGATTGTGGAAATGCACTTTAATTGATATATTTTTCGGCTTATTAGTTTTTTTAAATATTTAAATTTTATATAACATGTATAAATATAAATTATTTAAATAATTTTTTTTAAATTTTTTTACAATTTTATGAATTAAATCATTTTTAATTGCAGTTTATTAATATACGTAAATAGTAAAACCCGCAAAGCAGGAAAATGAATTTTTACTTAATAAAATTCAATTAACTCAAAAATATATTATATATTAATTATATCAGCAAAACTAATGTAATAATTTAATAAAATTAAAAATTATAGCAATTTACATAGAAAATAACTTTCATATATAGAAAATAATTATTTTAAAGACATTTTTGACACTGATTTAAATGAATTTCTAGAGTATTCCGATGAATTTCGTCGAAATAAAAATTAAATGAACTCATAAAAGAATTTTTTAGCCGGTAAATTTGTGTAATTATTTACTATTATTAATTTATTAAGAAAAAAAAACCTTTTTTTCTGCAAACTTAATCCTTAAATTAATTCGCAAATAATTTTATTATAAAAAAAGAATTCAATGAACCACTAAAAAGGTTTGATTCATGCATCAAATATATATGTATGTACTTTAGATAAAGTTTTTAAAGTCATTCTAAAATCAATTTTTTTTTTTTTTTGCTAAGGAAGCTATGTAAATATTTAATAATATTTTATAGTATATCTAGATATCGTATAGGCTAATGTGCTTCTGATGTCGCAATTTTTGGCTGCACGTTCAAAAATTTTGTTTTACATGCGCAGTTCATTTACATGTACATGCGTACATTTTTAAATGCATTGGATTTCAATAATTTACTGCAGGCTTTTAGTTAACAAAGCATATAAGTTTTGATTTATTTTGTTTGAGGTAGCTCTGAAATTAACAAATAATAATTTAAGATTCAAAATAGTAATTCTTTGAGGAAATTGGCTACTTCTGCTAACAGAAAGGGAAGATAAAAAGAAAATTTGCAAACATCGCTTGCACAACAAATTAAACAAACTAACAAACACACCATATGTGTGTAGTGTGTAGTGCACGGCCTCAAAAACAAATAACTTGACTTCCAAGACGGTGGCCGCCTAAAATATTTATGTTCTACTCTGTGCAAACAAACAACAGCAAAAACGAAAATCGAAAAACTGTATAAAAAAGTTGTTAAATAGAGAAAGAAGAAATAACAGAAACTGAACCGTTTGCTTGCAGTGAGAGAGCAGAGCAAATGATTTTTGATCAAATTCACATACGAATAAGAGTAAAATGACAAGTGCAAAAAACTGCCGCGCAAAATTTATTTGCATAAAATATTTTTTGTTATATATTTGTTAAGGGGCAAACATATATTATAAGCTTATATATATTTAGTTTATTATAATTGTTTAAAAAAAATTTGTAATATAAATTACAATTTTTTTATAAATTAATTTATTAGCGAATATATTGTTTTTCGCTCTTTCTCTATTCCTTCTCTCGTAGTCAGACAACTCTCGCATACACACATCCATTTTCGTTTGGCGCTTCTTGAAATGAAGCAAAGTAAATTTCCAAAGCGAGAATTGAGATTAATATGTCCTCAAGTTTTCCTTTGATTGCAATGCATTCTTCTGTGAAGATTCGGCTAACTTGTTTGCTTTCCTCTAAAAAGTATAATAAAATATTTGAATACGTTTTAAATCTGTAAAATTAAATTTAAGCTAAAATTATTTATTTAGTACCACGAGTTCTACGGCTGGCAAATAATTTCTTCATCACAAACGATACAGAAATAGTTTTAATAAGACACTACTGAAGAGAATACTATTTTCGTACTAAACAAATTTATGTATTCAATCTAACATCAAGTAAAAAATTTACACTTAAATTTAATTGAAATTAAGTTCGTATGACAGTTATTTGATAAAATGTTTTTATAATTGGTGAATATACCCCCCTACGAAAAAAAATAAAAAAAAACTAATTTAATTAAATTAATTTACCTTCAGCTCTAGCGCGTTTTTCAAATTCGTCAAATAAACGATTTACTTCATCCATTTCACGGCGTAAACGTCTTAATTGTGGATCATTTGGATCAACCCTCACTTAAAAGTTTATCTGCGTCATCATTGAGTGCACGCCGTATCGCTGTACGCTGTTCTGGACCCACTGCAAGAAATTGGGTCACAGAACGATCGAATAACCGTTTAAGTCGTTCAGCAGCATCAATTGCCTCTTGGTCAGGAGGAGGCATTAATAAGCAAGCACTAGGAATTGAACCCTCTTGTCCTATTGAATTACGAATTCTCCATTTAACTCGACTAGAGTTATCGAGCAAGATACAAGTTTCTCCCTTTTCAATTTGTAGTTGACCTTGCTGCTTATAAGCACATATTGCTTGTACAGAGCATTGATTATTTACCGGTTGTCGTCTTTTATATATTGGAACAATTGTTTGAGCCCGATGGGTCAAATTAGCAACAGTTTCACTAAAAGCATTCAATTCTTCACGTAAATCCTGCATACCACGTAATAAAGCTTCACCTTGATCAAGACCAAAATCCGATTGAGAATATTTGCTATTTAAAATGTCATCACGCTTCACGAGTCATTGCTCGGCATCTTTTATTTCAGCAAAAAATTGATGATATTCGGTAGCATGCTTTAAGTGGACTTCAAGACACAGTGTCAACTGAAGCAGCCAAGCCCATTGTTGTTGTAGTACGGCAACCCTCTCAGAGTCCCGGTACAGTTGCTGACAGAAGTCAAAATCAAACCAAGCGAAACAGACTTCGTAAAGTTACTGCGCAGAAACTTAGGTAATGTACGAACTCAACCTGGACTGCGACACGGTCAACAACCAGTCTTAGTACCCAGCGAGCTGTCAGAGAGCAAGTATGTATTCCTACGCATCGATCGCGTTCCGACACCGTTAGAACAACTTTACGAGGGCCCTTATTAGATTATTTATTATTATGAAATTTAAATCAATAAAACAAATCCATAAAGAAAGTGTGTGAATTTTATGTTAAATTGAGTGTCAAATTTGATCAAGTGAATATTTTTTTATACAATATTAAATTTAACCGACACGAGCACCACTCAATATGGTAAATGCAACAAAAATTTTTTAAATCGTGAATAACAGTAAATAGCAATGCAAAAAATTTACAATATTTTTTGAATGTTACAACAAAACTTTATAGACAATGTACGGTAATTACGCGTACTCGTTCTCGTATTCGTACAACAGAAATTATTTTCAAATAATTCCTTATCCTTATGCAAATCATGCAAAATTGTTATATTATTCTGTTTAATGAATTATTATTATTAAGACATATTGAATTAATTGCTGCAAGTTAATTGCTACACTCATTAAATTTGATGAATGTTACCAATATATGAATAAGCTACAATTCAGTTTGAGCAATGAAGCGTAAACGAAACATTGGACCACTAATTTTAAACAGCAAAAAACACAAGTGCAAAAAAAGATTTAATGAAATAAGTGTTATTTAACACTTACTTTGTGCTCAATGGTCGTTTGTAGATTCTTATCCAAATGCACCTTTATAATTTGGGTGCCATCAAATTTGGCACGAATACGTTTGCCTACGATCTCTGCTGGAAACACTAAATCTTCTAAAATAAAATACACAGCAGTTAAACTACGCGAACGGATTATTGCACCGTCTTGTTTTTACGAAAACTTTGTAGTTACTCGTTCACTATCTAAGTCTTTACGGTGCTGATATAACTCTTCCTCTTCAAGTGGTCCTTGCAAACCCTTATGAAATATATTTCTCATCCACCAGAAACTCCATCTCGAAAATATATTAGCGGTTGAGTAGGGATTCTTTGGGCGTTCAATTTTTCTTCTAGTCCGATTGATGTTAAATTTCTTTATTTACAGTTACGTTTGATTATGATAAACCAAAAATGTAGTAATAAATTCGAAGTTCAAGAAATGAAGATAACCGACACGAGCACCACTCAATATGGTAAATGCAACAAAAATTTTTTAAATCGTGAATAACAGTAAATAGCAATGCAAAAAATTTACAATACTTTTTCAATGTTACAACAAAACTTTATAGACAATGTACGGTAATTACGCGTACTCGTTCTCGTATTCGTACAACAGAAATTATTTTCAAATAATTCCTTATCCTTATGCAAATGATGCAAAATTGTTATATTATTCTGTTTAATGAATTATTATTATTTAGACATATTGAATTAAGAGAATGTTTTTATTTAATTTGTATGTTTCGTATTTTTTTTCATAGTAATGAGAAATTTTTATTGTGATCAGAATAAAAAAAACACTAAACAAAAACTAATGTTATACAAAATAGATAATAAAAAAAATAATTACTAAAGCTTTTACGCACGTGTGCAAATGTAAACAAAAGAAACTTTTAATAGATGTTAATGATTGGGTTTAATAAAACTAAAAACTTTTTTTAAATGTAATATACTCTTTAAACATTCTGCACATATTTAAGTATTTTGAGAAATGTGACAACATTGCATTTATGATGAAATCCATCAAATTATGTTTGTGTATGTTTATGAGAGAACAAATAGTAGAATGAATAAAAATTAAACAAGAAAATATATTTTCTACAGTATAAGGTAAATGCATACGTAGAAACACACATATATATGATACATATGCATACAGAGAAAAAGCACGGAAAAGTAAATAAAGTTTCGGAAAGTAAATTTATAGAAGACAAAAAAAAAAAAAAAAAAAATCTTAATTTATGTTTAAATGCCCTGCAATATTTGAATGTATTTGTTACACAAGCAAAATACACTTACAACACTTAGCACATCGCAAATTGAGAGGGAAACACATACCAAAAAACCATATGCTCAAAATCGCATATAAAGTTTCGTACAAAAACATCAAGAAACCGAAACTGGAGAAGAAAGTATGTATGAAAGTTTGTAGATTCTTATCCAAATGCACCTTTATAATTTGGGTGCCATCCAATTTGCCACAAATACATTTGCCTACGATCTCTGCTGGAAACACTAAATCTTCTAAAATAAAATACACAGCAGTTAAACTACGCGAACGGATTATTGCACCGTCTTGTTTTTACGAAAACTTTGCAGTTACTCGTTCACTATCTAAGTCTTTACGGCGCTGATATAAGTCTTCCTCTTCAAGTGGTCCT
>NW_024033610.1:0-7441 GCF_002237135.1 Teleopsis dalmanni
AATGGATGCCCCACAGTCAGAATGGATACTTAATCTGCTGTCGACGAAATTTTGCCAGTAAATGATTTTGATGGTGAAAAATACATTCGAAATTCTTCTTTCAATACTTGTGACTTCTCTTTATATCACCGACAATTCATATAATTTTAAAAGAACCGTAAAATATCAATAAAAACTGAACATAATTTCCTCAAAGCAAACATACATGCAAAACCCTTAAAGGAAAAGAAAAATTATTGGTAGGCTGTGAAAGGATATAAATTTCTTTAAAAAAACAAGCAATAAATATAAAGTTTAATGAAGAGGAAGGAGGAACTTTCTTTTAATATTGTTAACTGAGTCTGGTATTAAAGTAAACATTTCGTGTGAAATTGAAAAATATTTAAAGAGAAGCATTTTCTCGAGGTCAAACAACTATTCGAAAATAAGATAGAGGGCGGATATGTTAGTTGCAGTTACACAAGATATTCATTTCAAAAACAAAGATATTTTACAAATGCTAAATAATAGATTCCTTGGCAGAAGCCATAGACACATATATATTATAATTTTAAATTTATAAATCTCAAAGTTAAATATAAACAACTTCGTTCCTCCCCTTAATATTTTATGAAACTAAGTTTTAGAGTACAGGAAAAATGTTTTGTTCTGTAAAGGATTGATTAGAATTCTTTGTGTAACTGTCAAAAATATTTTTACAAAAATATTTACATTTACATTCCACATGTTAATGTTTCAAATACACAGTTTTCACACTTCTCTCTTAAATAAAGAAAAATGTATTAGTGAAGTTAAAAAGTCTATAACGTACTGAAGGAACCTAAGTTTCCTAAGCATTTTCTTTAAGTGAAATCAAACTTTTTCAAGAGTTCTACATTTAAATCAATACTTCTATAACATTTCGTAGAATATTTTGTAGAATACTTTATCTTTAGCACCAAAATCGACTTTAATTTTGGCAATCTTTATTACAGTTGATTTTTGATTTACAAATCCGTAAATGGATTGTAGTTATCAGATCCAGCTATACGCTGATGGCTAAAGAAGCAATTGAGAGTGTAATTTGTGCAAAGTCACATCATGCATTAAGGCATTGTTTTGATTGAACTGTCCCATTTCTCTTTTATTCGGTTTCATTTTTCCAAAATACTCGATTTTAAAAACAATCTAACACAGCATAATATTTGCTCTTAACTATTCCTTTCTTTTTTAGGTAATCACATTTTGTAAGTATCGTTGAATATGAAATTAGAGATTGTGTGTAGTGAATAACTACTGCACTCAAATTTTCAAACTATATGTTTTAACAATGGTACTAATGGATTACTAGGATTCGTCAAGAAAAGCACATTAATTTTTGCTTTCTAAACACAATTTTTTTTTTCAATATTCTTTTAGAATGTTTAATTGACAACAGCACTTTCCATAGTGTTCCTTCAAGCATAGGCTATATACACAAATCAAAAAACAAATTGATTCTGAAAGTAACATTACGATCATAACAAAAGATTTCGATGACACCAAGAAAAATAATTATATATATGAACTAAGGAGCAGTAATGGACTAGTGGTTGTCAACAAAGGTATTGTATCAGACTTAGATCCCGCTGGAATTATAAGTGCTGATGAGGAAAATAAACGAAAAAAACCAACAATCTACATTTAAGGTCAAACTCTTCCTTATATTTACTAGGGTAAAAGAAATTAAAACTTTTATTTTTATAATCTATAGTATTTACTTCATTACAGAATTAGCTTTAAGGAATCAAACTGCCAAGAACAAGATCATGTGAGGATGTATTGCACCTTACGAGCAGTATAAGGCGAATGTGATAAAAAGGCATATAAAAAATGCTTACCCAGAAAAGCAAGTGTCATATACATGAGGAAATGAAACACATATCAGCTCCTTTAAAAAAAAGCTTCATAGAAGTCAATAAAACACACTTCCGCCTATTTGCTTACAGTGCCCCAACTCTTGTCTTTTAAGCGTTTCACACTTGATGAATAATAAGCCCCTCAAGCACAAAAAATTGGTTTGAAGATAATTGTTTCCACAGAGTTTAATGCGGTTTATGTCTGTTATGCAAGGTAATTTTAAGGAGATAATAAAATAATAAAATAATCAAATAATGCATATACTAATGTGACTAAGGTTTACATGAAATTCAAATCAATCGGCTTAAACTAATACAAACTATATCTTATAAATCTTACGACTTGAGAAATATTGAAAATCTGTTCATTGTTATTTTTTCTACCAAACGATTCACCCTGGAGGGAAAATATATGGCAATGAAGCTTCATGACACACACTCATATAGCTTAAAACTTAGAGGAACTATTTAAGCCTTATTTGCAGTTTACTATTCCCCACCTTTCACACCCACTAAAACTTAATGTATAAATTTCATCGTGACTACAAGTTTATTGGGGTAATAGCTTTACAACTCGGAAAGCAAATAGCACTACAAAATCATTTTTAATATTATCCCCTGTCCACAAATCTGCAAAGCAACTCTTTCTGAGTACATTCAATACGAATTGTGTCTTATTTTCTGGTTATAGTTCTCACTTGAAAGTTTTAAATAATATGAATCTTCTTTCAGATTTACTATTCCCATAACAAGCATACTCAGAAAAAAAAGTACTTCACATGTGTTCACAAATTATAAGATAAAGAACAAGACTCATATTAAGAACGTAGTCTCAGTTTTGAACTAAAAATTTTCAATCCTAAAGATAGTAAGAGTGTGCAACTAATTTCTCATTCATTAAATTTTATAATTAGTTTATAATTACTTAATTTTAGAAGAACGAATGCATAAGAATTAACCGCATATATACAGGTTCCTCGCAATAAAAATTCTTCCTACGGTTGACCAAACAGTATATAAGACAGTATTAATTAGAAAAACTAATTTTAGATAAAATAAATATATTCAGAATCTATGCCTAAATAGTTGACAACATTTATGTTTATGGAATATTAGCAAGAGTACTAATTCCTCCTCCATAGAATCTAAGTCCATAACAAGAAATTTGCATGGCAATTGGTTGTGATGAGATATAGAAAAATATAATGTATTTCTGCTATATACTTAAAAGAAATATTCTTATAAAAAACACAGTCCATTAAAATATAATCCGTAGCTAATAAAGTCGTTTCAAACGTCAACAACCACTTTGACTGCAAAAAGACAAGATAAAAAATCTATCCAAAATAAAATAAACGCACTCTTTCTCGTGATAAATTTTCTGATGAATCTAAACTTTTAAGTTCTAACAAAATTTTGGTTATTAATCGCGTGAATGGAATATATCTTTTATTATAATGACATTTAAATCAGATATTAATCTATCTTTTTCATATTGACAAGAAGCTTTATATCTGTGTTTGTAAACTCTTTAAAAATTTAGAATTTTATGTCGAAATAGAAATATTATTCAATATGAAACGGAGTTTTCAATATGGCTACTTGAAATGATTGAACTTTAACATAATATGTCAATGTAGACATATAATAGGGAGTAGCTTCCAGCCATATTACCAAATAACATTCGTGTCGTCCACTCAGATAGTAGGAGGTTCTTAGGCATGCACCTAGGTTACATACCTTGGCGTGACCACATTCAAGCTAAAGAACTGCAATTAAGCTTCAAGGTTATAAGTCATTAGTCGCCTATGGCTACAGTACAAATAATAATATATATGGAGTTATGGTATCCAGCTATTTGGTACGGCAAGTGTATCACATATTGGCGCCAAATCGTGCATTAAAATCGCAAGTTTCCACCAAGGTCCACAAATTAAGTAAAACTGAGTTTAAACATATTATATTATATTATATATTAATATAATATATAATTTCATATTCTTAAAGCATTATCAAACGTGTTATCTTTAATTAATCATATGTCCCAATATAACGTATTTGAAGTGAATTAAATAAGCCTCGTATAAGATGTACTTATTCCATTTTATGTTGTTCAGTCGTAAACGTTAGAATATAAAATAAGAGAATATGTTATATGTAAAAGGTTATAATAAAATACACAACATATTTTAAAGTAAGGCAAACATCTCTTGATATCTCTTGATGATCGCTCTTTCATCTCTTGATGTTTGAAGGAATTCTACAAATATTTGAAACGAACTGCATTCACGATGATTTCTCTAAGGTATCTTTCACTTTATTAAAAACTGTTTTTGAGTTATTAATAGAGTGTTATTATTTTACATTTTGTATATCCAAATTTTACATATTTTTGGACTCTCACGTCATCTTATTTTGTAGAGCTATCTTGTTTATTTATGTTATATTAAAATTCTATATCTATTTCAAACTAAATAAGTACATTGAATGCTTCTTATAAGTATTTTAATGTGACGGAATTAAAAATGCCTTTATGAAGTGTATTTCTAGTTACCAGTAGCACTATTTCTGTAAAATATTCAACTAATTGTTAATTGTATATGGGTCATTCTTTTACAAACCGGACGGATTTTGGCAAAAAATGACCTCATCACCTCCGATTTGGCTGAAATTTTTTTTATGAGCTCCTTTCATAAAATAAGAAGACCCGTATCTCGGGAAAAAATTTTATAATTTTTTTCCTAGGAGATATGGACCCATGGGGTTTTGAGAATTGGCACTGTAGACACATTTTCAAATGGCTATATCTCAAGTTCTATAAAAGGTAGAAACTTGAAATTTATTGCGTTTTAAAGATAATTGGTTGAGCTTTTAAGAAATTGTTCAAACAATTAAGATTGTTTATATTTAAGTACTAATATTAACCGTTAAATTTCAAAAAAAAAGATATCTCAAAAGGGTACACAACATTTTTCATTTTTTATATTTTATTTAGATTTAGTTTTAGATTTTACTAAGAAATAAAAATTTTCATGATAGCATCGATTTTTATAAATTTTTTAAATTTTTTTTTTCTCATAAAACACATCAAACACATGCGTGCTATATTTACATTGAATGAATTTTCAAAAAATATACTACAAATATTCTTATATAATATTTTTGATTTCAATTAGTAATAAAATTGTACATAAAACTCAAAAATTTCAGGACGACGATATTGTCGTTGGAAGTACTTTTAAAAAATTTATTTATCCTTCACATCACTCCAAACACATACACACGATTTTTCAGTAAAAAAAAAACAGAGGAATACGTCACACAAATTTTTCATTTTTACTTTTAATTCCGATTAAACAATAAATTCTTCTACGAAAATAAATATTTCCAGTGTGATATTGCTTCCAGAAGTAATTTAAAAAAAATTAATTTATCAGGTGTCCTTCATGTTACTCATACGCACCATAATACCCTTGAATCAATTTTCCAAGAAAAGTGACACAATATTCACATTTTAAATTAGTTCCGCATCATCTCTATTTTTAAATTATAAATTTTAACATAATTAAACCGTTTTATGAACTTTTTCTTATATTGATCAGTTTAAAAATTAATTAGTTCCACACTAACTGAACTACCTGAATAACTGAAGCACATAAGTACACCCACCTTCTATGGTGAGTGTTATTCTGCTACAGTTGGAAAAATTCTTTAAGCAGGTAAGAACTGTAAACAATTTGAAATGGAGTGTCTAGGTACTCCTATCTTTAAAAGATCCAGTATCAAATTTGGTATAAAATGTTAAGTAAGTCTGATAAATTTTCAAGTAAGAACATTTAAATAATGGCAAAAGTTGAAAAAAATAAATTGCATCTACGGCAATTCAATGACTTAAAATGTTTCAATCCGCTGAAGTTAAAAATACATCCAAGAAAGGCCAAAGTAAGGCAAGTTTCAGATAGTATCCTGCGTATGTTGGGGATGTCTAGGACCAAAAAAAATATGGGGAAAAAAATATGTAACAGTTGCCGAATGAGACTGGCGATGAGAGCCAAAAAAAATAAGAACAATGAAGGAGCTATATCGGAAAACAGCAGCCAGTCATCGAGCGAGGAAAATATTCAACCATCAAGTAATAGCAGTTCGGCTACATACGAAACTGAAGTCAGAAAAAGTGCTATTAGTCCATTAAATAAAGCACTCTCTCTAATAAGCAATACCCCAATTACATCGAGAAAACTTAAACAATAGGAATATAAAAATGAAAAAATAAAGGATATAACTGAAGCGATTAAACATAAAATTTTCAACATTCCTCCCGATGAGTCCAACAATAGCGATGAAGAAGATGACCTTGCATCAATTTTAAAAAATCTACAGGAAAAATTCAATGGCTCAGCAGATAGGACGATGAAAATAAAAATATTGAGTGTGGTACATAATTGGTCTTTTCGAAGAATCACAACTCACTTTCCAAACGCTACAAAGCATATGATTACTGTAGCTAAAAAACTTGCTTCAGAAAAAGGAATCTTAGAAGACCCAAACCCAAAAAGCCACCCATCGTTAGAAAACGATGCTTAGCTGGTACCTTCAAGAGGAATGCTGCAAGAGCTAGTCTTCAACGAATACATAATCCAATTCAAACACCAAAGGAATTATTTAACTGGGCTAACGAATGTTTACCAAATGTTGTGTGCCATTTCTCAACATCAACAGACTATGAAGCTGAAGAAAATAAGATTAAACACCATTTCGAAGCAGCTACATCAGTTAAAGGCACATTAAAATATCACTGCTTTATTCCTAATTCGAAAACGATATTAATGGCAAAAATATTTTCTTCTGCAGACATTACAGATTATGTATCAATAATGAAATGATTATTAATAAAATCAATACAAAAACTTAAAAAAAATATTTTGTTTATAGTTCTTTACAGTTTATCTCCATATAGAATTGTTTACAGTTTATTTCCTATAACAATTCGTAACTGCTTAAAGAATTTTTTCAACTGTGTAATTATGTGCTGCAGTTATACAGGTAGTTCAGCTAGTGTGGAACTAATTAATTTTTAAACTCATCAATATAAGAAAAAGTTCATAAAACGGTTTAATTATGTTAAAATTCATAATTTAAAAATAGAGATGATGCGGAACTAATTTAAAATGTGAATATTGTGTCACTTTTCTTGGAAAATTGATTCAAGGGTATTATGGTGCGTATGAGTAACATGAAGGACACCTGATAAATTAAATTTTTTTAAATTACTTCTGGAAGCAATATCACACTGGAAATATTTATTTTCGAAGAAGAATTTATTGTTTAATCGGAATTAAAAGTAAAAATGAAAAATTTGTGTGACGTATTCCACTGTTTTTTTTTTACTGAAAAATCGTGTGTATGTGTTTGGAGTGATGTGAAGGATAAATAAATTTTTTAAAAGTAGTTTCAACGACAATATCGTCCTGAAATTTTTGAGTTTTATGTACAATTTTATTACTAATTGAAATCAAAAATATTATATAAGAATATTTGTAGTATATTTTTTGAAAATTCATTCA
>NW_024033611.1:0-7439 GCF_002237135.1 Teleopsis dalmanni
TTTAGTAGTTTTAAATCCTTGAAGAGATTAAAGAAAGCGGAAATATCAATGGCGTGATACCGCCGCCATATACTCAACATATGCAACATTCTAGTATCGGGTCCAATGACTTCAGCATAAACTTGTTTACTAGTCTAAAAAATATCAGGATATCACACAATTATTTTGAAACTAAACATGGAAAGTCATTTTTCGATTCCATTCGATCAGGGTATGGGCTTTAAATTTTTGCTAAAGAAATAGATATGCGATCTATTCTATCGCAGATCTCTATTATAGGAGATATTATACTGACAAAAGTGTGTTTATTAGAATTTCGCTCATACTTTCAATTTTTATTTATAGAAATATGCAGAGTTATGAGTTAAACATATGTAGGAAAAAATGTAGTTGATCAATGTGCGATAAAATTATGAAAGAATCGTATGACTTATGTTAAGCTCCGTAATACAAGTAAGCTATATTAAGTGTATTTTTCAATTAGGTATCACATTAGATATTAGCTTCATCTTTCATACAGAGCTATTCCCAGAGTTATGACATATTTGATATCATTGGAATATCATAACTATTATGTATATGTTAAATGTTTAATTAGAAAATAAATATGTAAATAAATTATTGAATTATAATATCATAATTATTTGTGTAAAGGGTTTTTATTAAAGATTCGTTAAATCTAAAACTAACTTTTTTCATGTTAAAAAAATATTCTTATGCAGATTTTTTTAAAATTTCTAATTCCACTTCAATTTTAGTGCATCAGTGCTGCAACAGGGAGTCACAATAATTGTGGATGCACAAAAAAGTACAACGCGTATTACCCGCAGCCATGCGCGCATTATTTACGCACTTTTCGTTGATATCACAGTCAATTTGTATCTAGTCAGCGCAGAATGTTTCTGGGAGAAACATGTGGAAACATGTACCAAATCACACACCAAGGGTGAAGTAAGTAAAAAATCAATTTATGCCAAAAAAATTAGGATTGCCAATTTAACCTAATTTTTATTTTTTAAATTTATTTCAGCCCATTGCGCTGTCAAAGTCACGTCTGTCAAAATATTTCGATATGAGTAATTTGCCTGAAGAACTTGGCGGTACATTGCAATTTAATTACGATTTATGGTTACAACAGCGAAAGGTTAATAATACTCACATATATATTAACATATATATTTTGAAATATAGAATCAATTATATTTGTAATTTACATAAAATATTATCTATATTATGTATTTTATAAAATAAAATATTATTCTGTTATGTTACATATTTTAGTCTATTGATGAATTTAAGAAAGCTTATCAACAAACCATTAGCGCAATGGAAGCATTACATGTGCTACTTTTAAGTAATAAGTCATTGAGGCCAACGGAAGCAGATATTGAGCTCAAGAAGTGTACACAAATGCACGCAACAGTACAAAGGAGTATTGAGGAAGCAGTAGAGTTAGGTAAGTTTTAATAAGAACTGAGCCATATAATGAAATAATTTTATATACATATTTTTTTATATTGCTTATGTACTACAATTCTCATTATCTTTAATAATAATTATTTATTTAAGCAATGCATTCAGCATTCTCAGAAATCAGTTTTAATACAAGTTTAATATTGAATAAAACAGTAAGAAGTAAATTTATACATTTGTACTATATAATATACTACGTGTACATATGTTTATTAACAATTGCATATAAAATTAATAACTATATAATAAAGTTTCCAATTAGAAACTTAGATACTAGATACGTAGCATAGCGTTCTTATAAAGTAAATATAGAGATTGTTATAAAGTGTTGTTTTGAAACTAAAGATCAAAATACTGTCCTAATAGATAATAGATAAAAAACAAATGACAACAGACGAAGTAAATAGATTGGAAATATCTTCAATATAGTTACATTTTAAAATATAGTTATGGTATTTTCTGCAGAGAAGTGGAAAAATAGTGAATCTATTTGTAGAATAGAGAAGTGGAAGAAGAAGTAGAAGTTAAGATGTAAGTATATAATTAAAATAAAACAAGTTAACTCTTCAATTTGGCATACATATTTATATTATATTGAAGATATTGTCTTCAAATTTAAAAAAAATTTTTCTTAAAATCTTAAAAATCTTAGAAATTTATCAGAACCCATATGGTATAAATATCAACCGATGTTGGCAGTGACAGTCCGTATCTTGTGAAACGATCTTATTAAGCTTATAAGAAGTAGCTCATTGCGCTATGACAAACTATTTTATACCACAGTAACTAACTTCTAAGAACTTAAATCAATGAACAGTTTTGTTCTGGACCAATCTTCACATATATACACAACAATTGTACCTTAAAAAATCAGGAAGACTTACTTTCATGTAAAAAAAAAAATTATCTTAATAAGTTACTTCAATAGACTAAACTTTCATTAAGCGTCTTACTGGTATCATTTTGTCGGTTGTCCAATAAAAGATACCAACTATATATGTGTCTTTCTATTTATATATTTTACTTACTTTCTGAGTTGTCGCTTACAGACATATATCGTTCTCGGTTTCATTTAGTAGGCTCGCTAGCTATCTTGATCAGCAGTAAGTATAGACTGGCCAACATCTTCCACAACATTATCCCAACTACTTTATTTGTGTTCTTTATCGATGATACGTTTTTGGAGGCCAATTGTGTCTAGTTACCATCGCCATCAACGGTGGTTGGTACCAACTGGCAAAAATCTCCGACAGAGTTTTGTTAACTAGTTATCTAACTTACTTATGTGCTTAGTTGGTATTTAGTGACGTATTTCTGTATTGGTCGTATACAATATCCTTGCCAGCCATTTTAATCAACCGGCATTACCGACAGTTGAATATTTTTTATCGACCTTTTTAGCAGCATGAACTGAATCAAACATTTTTTTGTCAGAGATATTAATTTTTTTGCACAATATGACCAAATCAGTACATCTATTGAAGTTTGATATGCTGACCTAAAACAATATGACACAATAGCTTATACAGCTCATTGTTCTATTTAAATAAGTACTCTTTACCACTGATTATGGGACCATAAATCTTTTAAAAAATTTTCTTCACGAATACTCATTCCCATTAATTTTGTTTATTGTCAATTTTCTAAACACCTATTATTAACTCACTGGTAAAAATACAGTTCTTTTTAGTTGTATTAAACATTTATGGTAAGATCATAGGGTGATGTTTCGTTAGGTTGTGAAGGGAAAGTTGTTCACTATATACTTTAATTTAACAAAAACTCTATGGATTCTATAATATCTGCTTGACAAATTATCCGTCAGATTAGTTACCAAGCCGAACAATATATGTAAATAAAAAATTCTATTCATAGTTCCAAAAAATTAATTTTTTTTTTAAATTTCAAAATTAATTTTCCGATTTAAAAATATTTTTTTCATTTAAAACTACAGCTAATGCTTTCTGATATGCAACATTTTTACTTTCCGAATGTGTAATTTTATATACCATGTAAAAATTTTTCCAAAAGATACTATTTAGTCCCTTTAATATGTATAATATCTCATAAATATTATTTTTAATGCCAATGAGAAATATAAATAGAGAATATTTTTATTAATTCATTTTCTATTCCCAAAATATGAAGTCATTTCTGTCTGAACTCTGTTAATTAAATTACTAATTAAAATAAGATATTAGTCGGCCGTTTCTCATGACCAACAAAAAGAAAGCCTAGCAGACTGCAATCGGCTTTGTTATTATACTGATTTTAATGAATCATTTAGCATAAAGATTAAGTTAACAAAAATTAAAAATTTAAATGCGTATGCCACATAAAAAACATAAGTTTACTAACAAAAAGTTTCCGGTATGAATAATTAAAAAAAAATTATGAAACTGGCATGTGAACGAAGAAGACATTCTATCTTCAGTCTTTTGTTTTATAAACAATATAAAAGAAAATATGGCTAAAAAAAAGTAGCTGCTTTAGATTGTTTTATAATATTAAATAATACTGACTTGATTATTTTATATGGAGTATTTAATATAAAATAAAATTATCGCAAAGTTTTACAATATTTTTACCTTCGTTATTAGCAAATTGCCTTGGGCATTAACATATTTCCAATGAACTGCTCTAAGTATGAACACAAATTATAAGCAAAACTAGTTGTCAAAAATTAGAAACAAAATTTTAATAAGTAGTTTGGATTGTATGTAGGCAATTATTGGCAGTGAATTTAAGTACACTTAGCCAAGCACAACAATCAAGTAAGCAAAGCATTTAATATTGACAATTGCGAAAATAACAACTTGGAAAGATAAAAAATCAGACTATGCGTTTGAGCTCAAGTCAGGTTAGTTAAGCCAAGTGCGTTGTTATTTCCACAAACTGCTGTAGCCCACCAATGTATCTTACTATATTACAGCACAGATAGTCAGCACTCATTGGATTTTTGATACAAACATATAGATATGTAAACTGTTTGTGCATATTCAGGGTCTGATGGGTTTATCTCTATTTTGTTGTGTATTACAAATAAATAAATGCTACCTTTCACCTGTAATTTAAGCCGAAATTAAATCTCTTTGAAAATATAATAGTAAATGTAATAAAAATAAAATGAAAGTAAAATTTATACCCAGAAGCTCAGGAGAAAGGTATTATTGTTAACCCATATAAAAGTCATAAATTGTAATTAAAAGAATTTGTAGTAATTGTTATTTTGTTTTTATTTTTTTTTTGTTTTATATATACGTTATATATAGTATAATCGCTTCAATTATACTTCTAACATTTAATTTAAAAGTGATTAAAATAAAGAAGTATTATTATCTCCTCCAATGATTAGCAACAACTCATGATTGTTCAGTAATGTAATTTTTGATACAATAAATGTTAATAATTTGAATAAATCGTTTTTTATAATACACATTAAATTCTGAAAGATATGAGTATATTATGAATAATTAATTAGAAAAATTAAATAAACTGTGTCAAACACAATAGTATTTTTTAAATTAAAATTGAATTGAATTGAATCGATAAAATAGGCGTTTTGGGACACATCACCTCTCTCCCCTTTAATTATTTTTTCTTAAATTGAAATTTAAATTAACTCCCATTAGCCATTTACTAATAACCAAGAGGAATAAATGAAACACCAGCTCATGTCTATTTCTTGAAAACAAGAAAAATGAAAATATGCGAAAAAACTTCTATAACACGAATTTATCTATAACTCAAACTAAAAACAGTGCACAAGGGTTTTAGACAGCAAATTACATACTATTCCGCTTCCATAACTCGAACTTCTATAACTCCAATTTTTCTATAACTCGAACAAAAAGTTTTTCACTTACCGATAGGAATATGTGGAAAATGCATTCTAAAAGTCGAATTTTTGTTTTAAGTAGAACATAAATGCATTTTGCTGTTAGGGAAAGTCCCTTTTTCCAAACCAAATGTTTAATTTTTTCCTTTCTTATGTTGCTTCTTTGTGCAAATGCCAGTCGCTGGCAGTGTAGTTTAAAGTAAATAAAATAACTTCCAATGCTATTCTTAACGATTATATTGATGTTTTGGACAAATGGAAATTTGTACATTCACTGCTTTCTAAAATACCAATTCTAAGCGTAACGGAAACTGATGAAGAGGGTTCGGTGGATGTTATTGTTTATCAGCCTTCCAAGAATGAAGTAGAAGACTCATTCAAAATTCTGAATTTATATTTGCAAACGAATGATACTACAACTGATGATCACTGTCAGGCATGGAATAAATTGGATTCTCTTTTTACTGAAAATAAGAAGAAAAAAAAATTAAAATCCCAAACCCTAATTTCTGCATATTTTACTTCACTATAACTTCTGTGCTTTATTTGATTGCAAATAAATAAATAACTAAAATGTAATTCTAGTTTCTTGAAATCTCCATAACGCCAGATCGGTCAAATCAGGTTTCTATATAGTTATACCTATATAATTATCCAAAATAATTGTACAAATACTGCATTTAGAGTTATATAAAAAAGAAACATAAAATTTGAAACATAAAATATATGTATAAACATAAAATATATATATAAACATAAAATTTATATATCATTTTTGTGTATTGTAATAACTCTTTTATGTTGCCACAATTAATTTGTCAATAATAATAATTTGAATGAAATTTCATGTAAGCTTTGTTTAGACTCTAAACATACTTTCAAAATATAAAATATTAAATTAAATATACATAAAGATCTTTGGTACAGGGATTTCGAAAAGTAGTAAACTACAACAACAAAAATTATTTTTATTATATTTTTATTAATTGAATTTGGGTGACTTTTCAGCTGCTTCAAGTATTGCCAAATACCCATCACCAGTTGAGTATAGATTCAACTATAATAAAATTTTTTTTAAGTGCAAAGATAATGTTTTATTTATTTAAATAAAATTACATTAAAACAAAAACGAGTTAATGGATTTATTTCATATTGTAGAATGGCTGTAAAAATGAAGCTGCAACAATCAAAAAACTTTCCTCTAAATAAGTTTTTTTTTATATATCTATTTATATTTTAATTTAAATATAAGATTGATTAATCACAATATACATACAAATGGACAGAAAATTAAAAATTTTCACAAGCAAATGTAGATTAGAAATGTTAATATTGATTATAAAAACTGTTTACAACATAAACACGCATATTTAATTTCACTAGAAAATTCAAAACAAAAAATTAAAAATATTAATTTTCATTTCATCTACAAATCAACTTTCTTCAATCAGGTAATCGTATCTTAATGCGTCTCACCGAAGCATATGCACAGCCACCACCCAAGCTGGAACAAATGCCAGCAACAAATAGTAATCACAATAATAGTGAAACAATAGTGAAATCACCTGCATTGGCCTTAACACTGACCGCTGCATCTTCTTCTTCGCCAACGAGTACCGGCAGCAGCAATGGCACTGGCACTACAATACCCCAGAAACAAGCCTTACCGTCAGATCTGAACTGTGAACGCACACGCATCGAACTACGAATCAATGAAATTGAAAAGAAACAAACTGAGATACGTACAGCGTGGCTGGAACTTTTGCAGTGCATACGAGAAGCACGTGAGTTGGCTGCATTAGAGGAGGGTGTGTCATTTGTTACAAATTGGATACTTAATACGGCAGAACAAATGCTAAATCGACAGCAAACGATTGGTTGTGATGTACGTGCCTGCGAAGCATTACGTTCAGCACATGATGCACTTGAATTGGAATGTCGTGAAACCTATGGTTTCTATGCGGAGTTACTTTATAAGATTAATATATATGGAGGCTCAAAAGATAATTTCACCTACAAAGATCTAATGTCACAGAAGGACTTTATGAATTTTGTTTGTCGTTCCTTTGCAACGCGTTTGGAGCGCAGACGTAATGTACTGATCACGTCATTGCGGTTTTTTCGTCTC
>NW_024033612.1:0-7428 GCF_002237135.1 Teleopsis dalmanni
TTTAAAAAAAAAAAAAAAAAAAATGCCTTTATATAGTAAAGTTGAACTGCTTTGAAAGCAGTTTGTATAAGTCGGAAGCAGTTTTGCTATTTTTTTTCACTCCTTTGTATATATTTAGTATAGAAAATAACTAATACAACAAAATTTTTTAATTTTTTATTATTTTAATTAATTGAATTTTTGACCGATCATACAGCTGTTGCGAGTATATAGCGTCTTTCGACACAAAAGTCCAAGTCAACTAATTTATAATTCTTAGCGCGAAAAACAGAAAGCTGATCTATAGCCAGATAATTACACCAGCACTACTTTATGGGTGTGTCGTGTACAGCAAAGTTGCCGACTCTACTATCCAAAAGCTGCAAGTTGCTCAAAGTCAGGCTCTTCAAAGTGCCATGGTACACAAGAATGACATGTTAAGAGACCTTAGAATAGATCCGTTCAAAAAATACATAATGGACAGAGCTCTGAACCTATATGCGAAAATCAACAGGATGCGCTACTTAGCACTACCTAATCTCAGAGTAATCACTAACCACACGCAGATCTTAGATTAATCATTGAATAATCATGAAGATTATGAGGAATACTCAAATTTGTCAGTGAGATGGATGAGACTCTGCAGAAACCCCCCTAGCCATCATAGAGTGAAAGTGCCCAGATGCACTAACTCGGAAAAGGCTCAACATAATAATAATTCTTAAGAAAAACAATATCCCACAAAGTCTAATAAAATGCATTTATTTGATTGCACACTATTTTCTGGGATGTAGAGCCCTCTCTCTTGACTTATAAAAAAGTCGCTGAATGTACTTCTGTATATCGCAGATTAATAAATTAATACTGAGAATTTTCGATCTTAGGTTCATATTTCTTCGTAAGATCTTAGATCCTCTAGGATGAGTGCCGTATCCCAATAAATTACGAGTTGTGAGTGATTATTACTATTACTAATGAAGTATCTACGTTAAGAGAGCACTAACCCCTCACTTTATATACGAGACTGAAGAAGGTACGTGCGCTGTAAAGACGCTTGGGAAAGAAGTGTTGTGACTGGATGAAATTCAATAAGAGGTTGTTATAGTCAATGAAGAAGAACAAGATTGTTCTGCCTTACTATTAAGCAAATGGGAATGCAGAAGATGAGGAGTTGTCTGTCTATAATGTCTGTTAAGTTATAAAGCAAATTGAAAGAAAAATTTGAAGAAACTTAAAACTGTGTATTTTTCCCTTATATTATTTAATATTGATATCGACATTTATTATCGCAAGCTATTATTCAAAAGCATTACATTCGCCTTGTACACGCTCAGCAACTTAAATCAATCGGATGGCATATGTTTGATGTCTGAAAGCTTTTCTCAAATTTAGGCAACTGAGACTTAAGCAAAAGTTACCAGATTGAAAATCAATGTATTTAAAAATCTAGTAGGTTTGATACTAATCGACTTATACTAAAAAATATGTTAATAAACAATAATAATAAAAATTAATAAATTTATAAAATAAGTTACTAATTATGAAAATATGAATCACCAGCATAAAGGATATTTCTATTTTTTTTTTATTTATTTTATACTTTGTTTGTATTTTCAAACCTTAAAACCTCGAATATCAAAAACATATTTCGAGTGGAATTTGTGTGGATTTCAAGTGAAAAATGTTATGTATTATTGCACGATTAAATCGAGTAGACACTTAGAGGTTAATTTATATCATGCCAATATTTAAATCAACATAGTAACCAATAACTAGTCATGATCCATAACTTGATAACTATCAAACACAACAATGTCCTGATGTGATTAGACTAGAAACAGGTCCGCTGAAGATATTATTTAAAACCTTGTAAGTCACGGTCTCTAGGGCATTAGAAGATAGGGTCAAATATAGTCATGATCCAGAACTATGATGATGACTAGTTCTAGATGATGATTAAGAAATGATGATGTTGAAGAAATTATAACCTGGAATAGTGCCTTCGTTTGGTCACCTTTCAAATAAGTCCGCTGAAGACATTTTTTAAAAGCTTGTAAACCATAATATCAAAAACAATAGAAGACAAATACGCAAGAATAAGACACGAACAATATAAAAGAGTTTAATTTAAAACAAAGAAACAACTGGAGAGTTGTTGCCACAGTGACGTTTCTTGAAGGAGTTTAATGAACTTATTTTAGTTTATTGTTGCTACATTTATAAAGCATTGGAATAAGGGATTATTCTAATTTTGGTAATTGGATTTTTAATGGATTTGGATTTCTATATCAACTAGATTTCAAATGAATCAAACGAGCCAAATGATTAAACTTATAGTTATTTATGTTGAGTGAAGTTTAGAGAGTGAGTTTACTTTTTTTCTTAGTGTAATATAAATATGCTCCAAGAAGTTTGTGTGAATCCCCATAAAAACATTATGTTTTTAAAATGGTGCGAGTACTCATATGTCGAACTAATTTTAAAGTTGAACGAAAAAGCGCAATATTAAATTGACAGTATAAAGTGAGAGTCCTTTCAAACTCCAATAAAATTAAACTGCGCGTGCACCTTACGCCATCAAATCCAACCTCGTCATCCTTCTCATTCCCTGCTTCAGCATTTTCCTCGTCACCGTCCTACTTCATCGTTTTTTGATATAAAAAATGAAGTATTCTGCATGTTCACGTGTATGAGTGCGTTTCATACAGACACTGGTGTCAGTGTATTTGTGATATTTTATGTTTATCGAAAATGGCGAAAAAGAGCAAACACGGCAAATATCGGCATCGAAACGTGCTTAAAATCCGTAAGAATTGCGCTTTCCTGCATTCGCTGAATTTTGATTCATTGCTGATGAAATGCTTTGACAGCATCGAACATCTTCCAACTTTTGCTCTTCTGGTTTTTGTTGTGCCTAGCATTTTTGAAACTTGACTTAGCTTCTGAAAATATAAAACCAACAAAAACAGAAAAAAATTAAATAAAAGATGGCATTTATATAATATTAAGTATTATAGTAAAAATATCAGAATAGACAATAAAAAACTTTTTCAATATATTTTTACGTTCCTCGAATGGCATGTACGCTTAGTTTCTATTTTGAATGCCTAAGTAACTTGAGCGGCGCGCACTTCACTTCCGCACCTACACTCCCAGATACATTATCTGCCAGATACATTGAGTATCTGCGTCGGTATGTTTGCCATCTGCAATATATGTAACTATAGCTCTATTAAAGCTTTTTCTTGTTATTATTTTTATTTTATTCTACTTTTTTTTTGTTTTATTTTATATAATTTAGCTAGTATTTTACAAAAAGTATGGTATTTTGTGCGTACTTAAGAGAAAACTTTTTGTACTGCTACTCGCATTGTTTCTGTATTACGGCTCTAATGTATCTTGTTACCGTCTTGTTGTTATTGTTGTTGGTGCTGTTGCTGATACTGCCAAAGTATTTGTATCTGATGACTTTTAATCTTTTAAGTAGGTTTAATCTATTAAGTGATTTATTTAAAAGTTTTACATGCGCTTTCTTTACGGCAGTAAAATATTTAAAAGTTTTGCAATTGATATGCTTGCAATTTGTGAGGAATTAAGTTCGACTGAAATTATTTTCAAATGAAAACAAATTAAAAATAAATCTATAAATATTTTCTGCTATTTTATTTAATCTTAGAACATCAAGTTCCATGACAAAACACAAAGTTGTGAGATATATGAAAACATACAATTCCAAGAAGGAAATTATTACTTAACTTTCTTATTCTTTAGGAAATAACATCAATATATTTGATAAAATTTTTCTTAATTGCAAATTTTAATAATTTTTTCTTATATATAGTATTTATCTTTTTTTTTTGGAGATACTTATTTGAACTTAAAGTAGAAAGACAGTGAAAATTTTTTGGAAATGTTCAGAGCAATATGTTTTTTGTCATTTAAAATTGACTAAGAGTCAATGACAAAATCGTTTAATATTAACTTATTTCCTCTTTTTAATGATCGTTTCAAATTACCGAAATCTTAGAAAGGGAATAAATTTAAATAACGACATAAGTCAATATTGACTAATCTTAGCCCTGAGTTAGTTAGTTGGGGTCGTTTTTATCAATAAAACTGATAAAACAATTTGCTGTGATTGCTGGAATGTAACTTCAGTTAACGTTTTCAATCAATATAGTAAGTTACAAGTTAGAACACGAGTGAAGCCCTATCTGTTTTTTCACGGTTATCACTATCTCCTTGCATCAGCTGAACAAGATTAAATGAAGTACAATATTACATTTTCGTTGAGGTCAATTTGATATTAATGTGTAACTTAACTAAAACTTTTAATAATATTAATAAAAGTAAGAAAAACAATTTATTGGTATAATAAGAAATTTTGGGGCACTAACTTTTAGTATGGCACACGTCTAGCTACAGTTTTGTTAAAGCAAAGGAACTCAGGCAAGTCTTGGTATGTTCATAGTATCAACTATATCAGAAGTAGACATGAATGTATTCCTATGCCAGTTGAATTGAATTTTGTTATCTCCAACTAGACGTAAATGCTGTATGAAAAGGGTTATCAATAAAAAATTTGTTAAGTTCCCTTACCTCATGTTTTGCAAAAAGATTAACTAAAAAAACTAATAATGGCCTTTTAATGAAAGATAGATATTTTAAATAATTTTTCTAAATTAAATTAAACTAATTTAAACTGAATTACACCAATTCAAACTATATTAAAGTTTTTTAAAATAAATTAAACTAAACTTAAGCAAACAAAGTTGAAATAAAATTAACCAAAAGCAACAAAAACTAAACTTAATTACATTAAACTAATTATAACTTAATTAAGCTAAATTAAAACTAATTAAGAAACTAATAATAAAAAAAGCAAAGAAACTTGTCATTTAATGTCCATGCATAGAGTTAATCCCTACAGAGTTAACTTAGAATATTATTGCTGTCCTTTTAAACTTTCGTCTAAATATTTCTCAGCTCTGCTTCTTTTTTTTTATTAAAATACAATTTTTATAATTTAATGTGAATATTTATTTATGTTCAAGGTTTTAAAACCACATTATAAATGTATATAAATAATATTTTTGTACATAAGGTACTTGACGTGTTTAAATTTTTCTTAGAAAGGCAGAGACCTGTACTTTGATATAAATCATAACGCCTACCTACATAAGCAGAAGTGGCTCCATTCCCCATACATTTCTTTAACTTTCTCTTAAATAGCAATTTTCTTTTAAATATTTTTTATTTCTATAAAAATGCCTTTAAACATTCTTAAGTGGCTTAAGGCTGATTTAAACGAACTTAAAACACATTCGACTTAAATTTGAATAAATAGAAAATAGAAAATAGAAATCTTACAGGCGTACATGCAGAACTGTTTATTTATTAATTATGCTAACACTTAGCAGTGGAAAATGCTTAAGTACACTATTTCAGCGTTTTTAGTTCAAGAACACAATTTACATTTGTAACAACGCGAACACAACCACACAAGAACTCAGGAGCACACACACAAGGCACACTCCTTTAATTGTAGTGGAAAAGGATTCACACTCACACATATGCACACACACACACACACACACCGCAACTGTGAATTCAAAACTAAACGTGTAAAGGAGGAAAAAAACGTGTAAATATAAAATGAAATAGAAAAGCTTATGCAAACTTCAAACTAAATTTTCTAGGACATCTCGTTTTGCCAGAAGGCAAATACTGCTGTGCATGGCGACGCTTATATCCCTCACGTGTTAAAATATTCAACATCACACTTATATCCTGTTTATGAATTGCTTTTGATAGTTTTCCGCGCTTGCTCGCTTTCCATTTAAGACACATAATACCAAAAAACACTCACTCACATTGAAAAAAACACTAAAAATTGCTTTAAGCAAGTGTGTGGAGGTCCTGCAGCTGTTTTCGTCTGTCAGTCGCCGAATGGTAAAATGGTAAAATAGTATGCAGGATTTAAAATTTAAAAATGGGTCTATAGGCGGAATAAATATACAGCTATCTAAAAATTTGTTGAGTACACTTGAAACAATTTTTTAAGAGAGAAAATAATATATAAATCGGGGCTTAAGACATATTATTATAATAGATCACTAATGTGATCGATGACCTCTAGTTGTATGACATGTTCTATAGTTAAGCGAGGCCAAGGAAAGTTTAGATAGATGGAGATGTGAGATTGCGGAGTCTTTAAGTAAGATTAAAGAAAAGCACTTGTAAGGTGACTTACTTCTATTGTTGGTTTTCACCTATGTATATAATCTATTATAAAGACAAACGAGGGAAATCGTTGATGTAGTTGGCGAATTTAATAAAAAAAAAGTGATTTCACAAATGTGAAGTGAGAAGTAAAAGAAATGAGGAATGGGAAGGAGATAAAGAGTAACAGGAATAAGACTCAAAAAGATCCTAGAAAAAAGTAGGGAGAGACTAAGAAATGCCAGAAGGTGGCGAGAGAAAAGTCAAAAACGGCGAAAGAGATACGAAAGAGGCGAACGCGAGTGGTGAAAAAACGCTTACATTAGAAGTGAGAGTAAAAAATATAAGAGAGAAATAAGAAGAAGACAGAGACTAATAGGAAAAAGCTAAGAGAGAAACAAGTCAAAAGGACGGAAATGGTACGAAAGGGGCAAGCAAGAGTCAGAAAACAGGCAAAAGAGATGTTTGAGAGTGGTGAAAATATACGTACATCACAACATTTAAAAGCTTGTAATTAATAGGGTACACATATAAAAATGGTATTTGTGTTAATGGTGTTAAGTGTTAATGAAAAAAAGTGTTAATGGTGGCCCTTGAACCTTCAAAGAACATTGTATAGTTCAAATTTGTATAATATCATACAAATATGTTTTTGAATAGATATTAGAAAAATATTATTTTAAAAAAATTTACGTATTAATATAATATATTAAATAAATATGTAAACAAAATAACAACATATTATATAGAGAGGTTTCTGTAAAGTAGTGAAATACAACATCAAAAAATTCTTTTTATATTATTCTAATTAATTACATTTTTGGCTGACCATAAAACTGTTTCGGGTATTACCAAATACCCGTCATCAGTTGTCTTGGAAATTTTTTTTTGTATTTAATTATTGGTAAATAATTTTTTGAGACTGCAAATACCAGAGTTTGAACTCGTGCCCTGCCAAATTTGAAGCTCAGAGTCAGCATTCATTAGCCAACTATTGAACTACTTACCCAAAACCGTACTTGACTTGTAAGTTTGCATTTCTTTCTGGAGTTTTGAAAAATTTTTTTTGCATTTAATTATTGGTAAATAATTTTTTGAGACTGCAAATACCAGAGTTTGAACTCATGCCCTGCCAAATTTGAAGCTCAGAGTCAGCATTCATTAGCCAACTATTGAACTACTTACCCAAAACCGTACTTGACTTGTAAGTTTGCATTTCTTTCTGGA
>NW_024033613.1:0-7425 GCF_002237135.1 Teleopsis dalmanni
ATGTAAGCAATTAATAAGAAATATATATAGTTAATATTTTAAAGATAAACAAAAAAGAAGAAATATATAGAACAAAATCATCAAATGTGTTTTATACAGCATATAATAATAATATTGTAATGATTTAATAAATATTATTAAATTCAAATTTTATATAGAAAAATATGTAAGTTTATATATAAGTTTTTTTTTGAGTTCTGTTGTTCTACGTTATTGTGTGAAATTTCTTGATTTTCAAGTTTGTTTGAATATGGGGAAAAGTTGTTTTGTTTGCGATAAGCAATTCGAGTCAAAAAATTTAGAAAACCATCTGAATTCGCATAGGCGGTTGTTTGAGGAAGCACATCGTATTATTAGTGAAATAGACAATATAAAAGATAAGGGAATACTTTACGAAAACATAAGCAAAAAACCCAATAAAAACTGAATAAAACGACCAGTACCTAAGACAGATAAAGAGTGGGCCCGGTAATATAGGCAAGAATTTAAAGAACTGTGGAATTAAACATTTATTTCTAAGTAATAAGTGTAATGCAGAGATATTGTTCGGTATTTTCTTTTGATTAATTGTTTATTGTTATTGATTGAGTGGGGTCACGTAATTGTTTTGTTTTTATCTCTCATAAATGGAAAAGGAAATCGAACATTTACAACAGGAGCTTAGAGTATTTAAAAGATATTTAGAATCGGCAAGAGTACACGTTCGGGAAAAATTAATTGAACTTAATCCAGATAAGGAATTTCTTCAATTAACAAAAGAACATATTAGACATATATAGAGAGTGTGGATAAGGTCTAAAGAATTGAAGAACGTTATTGAAGATTTGTCAGATGCTAGAAAGGGTTTAGAACATAAGTGTAAGCAACTAAGTTCACGCACGGAAGAATTAACATCTTTATTGCAAGACGCGGAAGATCAGACGGCAATTTTGGAGAACGTTTTAAAAAACCAGGGAAAAACGGAACAGGACATCAGTATAATCTTGGACTCAGAAGGTACAGAACACATTAGGGAAAACGAAATTAAAAAGCTAACAGCACAAATTGGTGATTTAAAGAAAGAACTAGCGAAGTGCGGACAAACAAAACAGTTACTGAGAACAAAGGTGGAAACAAACCAAAACGAAAAAAAAGTTATGGCGTCGATTACGGCAATGATGGAAATAGTAACCAAGGTGGTACCGTGTTTCACGGGACAGAAGGACCCGATCTACGGAGTGAAGTACACAAGTTTATTGCGGGTTGTGAACTGGTACAACAAGCACTACCGCAAGAGGGAGCACAGTATGTCGTAAGCTGCATAAAACAAAGATTAGTGGGTGTAGCTTACGAGAATACCGCGAGCAGACCTTTCAACACTGTAAATGAATTGTGTGAGGCGGTTAAACGTACATACCTCAGGAAACGTACATTGGAACACATAAGGAATGATCTAACATGTACCAAACAAAGACAGAATGAGTCGTCGAATTCATTTGGAGGTAAACTGGAGTCGTTACTACATGAAGCCGAACAACAAATAAAAAATCAAGGGGGTGAGAGTGAAATTCTGTCCCAGTTAGGAGAATACAGGCGACTAACAGTACGTTGTTTTATTAAGGGTTTGAAAGACAATAGTTTAAAGCATAGGTTTATTGGGTTAGAGAATGATCCTATTCAGAAACTAATTTTTATTGCAGAATCAGCCGAAGAATTATTGGGTGAATCACGTTCAAATATAAACATATCCACCACGGAGAATCGAACAGAAATGAAATGTACGTTTTGTAAACAAGACGGACATGGATGGGCATACTGCCCAGAAAGACAAAATACGCCATACTGTACAAATTGTGGAGTATATGGGCATGAAAATGGACCCAAATGTAGAGAACATCCTATGGAGACAGTAAAACAAGAAAAATCGGACTGCAATTTCTGCAAGAAGACGGGACCCGATACAAAGGATTGTTTCAGTAGACTAAACAAATTGTATTGTACTTCTTGTGGAGTGAGAGGACATGAACAGAATAAATTGTGTAAATTGGGACATACAGGACGTGGGAACCAAAATAACTACAGTAATGTGAGACAAGAGAGGGACTGGCAAAACCATTCAGTACCTTTAAAGCACAGTAATCCAAACTTTAGCAGACCAAATGGAAGACCTTTGAGTGCAAATATTAGATGTTTTAGGTGCGGCAAAGAAGAACATTTTGCAAAAACTTGCAGAATAACAGTACCAAACCCGTCGGGAAACTTCAACCGGCCCAGTCTAAGACATTAGACTGGACTGCCGTAAATTCAAAAAGTAAATGTCAATTTAATTTAGGACCTGCACGAATAACTAAAAGTAACAGCAACAACAATGTTCAGAACCGAACGAATACAAATAATAAGAAGAAGAATTTAGGAGCCAAAGCGGTTAATTCAAAGAATCATGGTATAATCACGATAAAACATAAGGAAGTGCAAGAAAATTTGACCAACCAAATAGGGTTAACAAATTCAGAGGAAAAAATTAGTTATTTGAAAAAGCCGAAATTGAATAATATGTTGTGTATAGCGCAACAATGTAAACAAAAACAAACAATAAATTATGTTATGTATTTTTGAAAGTGTTTATGCACAAATTATTTTATATTAACTAATGTAATATGTAATGCGATCGCACACGGATAAACCACCGCAATGCAAGTAGAATATTTGGTCATAGCAAGTATGCAATTGCTATTTGACACTTTTCTTTTCTGTGCTACTATTCTGCACATGTCGATATGACACACTTGAATGTGTCATAATATTTTCTAAGAATTGACGTGGGTCAACCTTTTTAGTGCCGCCGCAATTAAAATTATTAGAAAAAATATTTGTAAATTATTGTAAAACATTTTGTATAAATAGTTTGGAAAATTGTTAATAAAATTCCGATTTTAAACTGAGCTCGAACAGCTTAAACAAAAGTCTCACAAATTATTTTTGTCTCGGCATTCTCGGATGCCTACTAATGAGCAGATTTCTTCCTGCTGAATTAAAAAGAGAAGAAATATATTATATCGAATGAAAGTCAGATTCAAAAAAAAAAATATATTTAATAAATTTATATTTGAACAAATTTATTATTACATGGCGATCCTGACCAATCGAAACTAGTGGAATCTAGTCGTAGTCGAGCCATTTACCAAAGGGAAGAATAGCACATTATATTTCTTTTTTCTCTTCACATTTTTACATACCATATATGTCTTTGCTGCATAAAGCAAAAAATATCTCCCGAATTTGGGAAACATTTTTAAATATCTTTGATGACGTTGAAGAGTACATCCCTCAATGTATAAATGGTCTTCCAATAGAAGCACCAAAATACATAGCGGTGGACAAAACAGCCGGACCTGAACCATTAACAATCGAGCAATATAAAGCGAGGCAGCAGAAGCCACAAGCAATACCAGTACCGAAGACACCAACAAAACCAAAAAGAAAAAGGGGCGGAAAGCAGTACAATAAAAGAAAACAAATAGCAGTCCTTTATAGAGAATTGAATCTTGCCACATCTTCAGAAGACCAACTGTCAATAAAAAGAAAAATAAGAGAGTGTGGTGTGAACTGCAACTCATTTTTAAAATAAAATAATATTTGTTGTTTTATGGTAAAAAGCGTTTATTAACTAGGTATGCTTGTCTAAAATTGAATGTGTACTTATGCTCCGCTTCATAAGCTTAGAGCTAAACTTAACATACAATAATAGCTTACGTTAGCACTTATTATGTATCTAAGGGAATGGTAAAGCATGCATACATAATATCTTATCGCACATAGCGTGGTTTTAAATAACATAAAAGCATTGCTGCTTCATGTGTGCTTAAGCAACAGGAATGTGCTGGCCAGGCATAATTCATGTAGCTGTGCATTACAAAGTAAATTATATAGTCTTTTTAGACTATTTAGCAACAAAGTATATATATTGAAGTTGCTTTATATATGTAAATGTATGCATACTACACTAGGGTGGCTCACGTTATAAGGGGGAAAATTAAAAATGAAGTTTTGAATGAGCGCACCCCCTAGGAATATGCCATTGACCAAAAAAATGATATTCCCAAAGTTTTGGATCAATAGAATGAAAAATGACGTTGCGCCACTCGAGCAAAGTTGAGTTTTCAGTACAAAAAACAGAAATTTTTCAATTCAAGGTCATTTTTTATCTTTGTTACTTATTTCAATAGTTATTAATATATACTCATTTGATAGATAATTTAAATATCTTTTTAATAAGATACTGATGAGCAAAATCAGTAAAAAATTATGCGCAAAACACAATAATTAGTTGAGCGACTGTGCTCTGTTTTCTATTTCATACCTTTTAGCTGGCATGCACAATGCAATCACAAATGTTTACAAGAAACGGAAGAAACATTAATAAAAAATAAAAATAATACATTTCTACTTAATAATTTATATAGATATTTAAGTAGAATTGAAAATGTAGTCAAATCAAGAATTTTTTCGTAAGCAGAGAGAAAATGGTCGTACAGGGAGTATGACTGAAGTTAATATCCTTTTAGCAAACGAAGCAAGAGCGACTAAAAATTTCATTGATTTTAATTGGAATGAATTCGATGAAGAAATTTGTCTCAAAATGAAAGCTGAATCTTAAGTCACAGTTCAACAAAATTGGGATAACGCAGACAGAACGATTCAATTTATCACTCCTATTTTAGTTTCAGCCCTTGACAAATGCAAGGTTTCGGATCGCTACGCTATACATATTTTGTAGTAGTAGGAATGGTTACCTGTGGCGCCCAGGTGCCATCCAAGATTCTCAATGGATTGCAAAAATCATGTACTTACTAAAAATGTGTATTTTAAGAGATCAATTTACATATAACTCGGATGATTTGTACGAGATATACACATTTTTATGGTGAGCATATGTGCGAAAATTTTAACCCACACTAGATTAGGTTATGTTCGGAAGGCACGTGCTGACAATTGTCAGCACTTCTACTCGGAGACATATATTGCCCATTGGGATGTCCTCAATAAATTTTACCAGGAGATGGGAGTTGCTAACTTTTGTTATCCTTGTTAAACCATTTGGTTTTCAAGATGAAGTTGAGGAGATCCGATCCGCTTTCGTTATCTCTTCCAAGCCAGCAAAATAAGGATCCTCAAGACATTAAAGTAGCCTTGTTTGAAGTCCTGGACAGAGACACAGGAAGCGGTTGATAGATTTTACGTCCTCTTCATCTTGACAATGGCACAGTGCCCCTTTAGTACTCCAGAAAGCACACGAAGTGCAGGTCTGCTGAAGCCTAAAAGCCTTTTCGTTTTATTTTTGTCCAACTAAGGCCATAAAATTGTAGCGACCTTACAGTCTTCGCAGTTACTTTATAAATTGTTAGTCACTGTATTGATTTCCTCTTTTATCCTAAACAGCTTACATATCGGTGTATTTATTGAGAGGTCGGCCTCTACTGTATGCAGTTCAGAACCTCTTCTGGCCATATTCGATATGTACTATGCCCAACAAAGAGAGACCTTATGATGTTTGATGCTCATCAGTGCATCGCGACATTTTAATACTATCTTGGAATTTAGATTCAATTGCTTTCAGTGCGGCCTATCTGCAAAAATCGTGAAATTCGAAGGACGAATTGTACTTTGTTGTCTAATGTTGACCTCTTTTTCGATAACATATATGTCGCCGTGAAAGACGCTGTAAGTAGCAGGGATTCGGTAGCACTGTCTTATCTGCATATCTTTCGAGAAGATACCTGCTCCCGTACTGCCTTCCATCTTTGAGCCATCTGCGTAGATAGTAAATGTAAAGTTACCGGTCACAGATCCAAGCTCTCAGCTATCTCTGGTTAGATAAAGAGTGGGAACCCACTAATGAAGTAATTTTCCTCAAAGAACCTTATTGATTTCGTGACCGAAGAGATAACAAATTTTTTTAATCGTTTTTGCCTATCTAATTGTTTTATCAGTTTCGATCCTTCGCCATGGATGAAGACGCAAGATTATAGAGATGCACTTGAATTCTGTGCCAGACTTCATATGATAAATGATTGTATAGAAAGAGGAATTAGGCTTATGATGGATTATAATTCGATTTTGACAAAATATGAAGAAGAAAAACAATATGTTCTGCAAGTAGTCGAACATTATCATAAAAATTATCCTTCACATAGTCAAATTTATGTTATAAAACATAATAAACACAATATACATCAATATTTATTTTATCTCCTTCAAAATATGCTCCATTAGAAGCGATACACAAATGCCAACGTTTCTTCCAATCATCAAAACATTTTTTATAGGCGCTTTCCGGTATGGCTTTGAGTTCCCTCTGCGAATTCTGGTTTACGTCTTCTATGGATTCAAAACGCGTTCCTCTGAGTGGTAATTTGAGTTTGGGAAACAGGAAAAAGTCACACGGTGCAAGATCAGGTGAATACGGGGGCTGTTCGATGGTATTTATTGAATGTTTGGCCTTAAAATCGTTGATAATGTTGGCTCGGTGCGAGGGAGCATTATCGTCATGAAAAATCCATGAATTATCCTTCCACAATTGAGGCCGTTTACGGCGGATATTTTCACGCAAACGTCTTAAAACAGTCAAATAATAGGCTTTATTGACTGTTTGTCCTTCAGGGACGAATTCATGATGCACCACACCACGAATATCGAAGAAAACAATCAGCATTGCCTTGATTTTCGAGCGACTTTGGCGTGGTTTTTTCGGTTTCGGCTCGTCTTTTCCTCTCCATTCCGATGATTGTTGGCTTGTTTGCATGTCGTACTCGTAGACCCATGTCTCGTCACCCGTTATGATGCGTTCCATGAAAGTTGGATCGGAATTGGCACGATCAAGCATGTCTAACGAGACCTGTCCACGATGGTGTTTTTGGAACAAATTGAGGTGAATCGGAAAAAGCCGAGCGTTGACACGTCGCATACACAAATTGTCCACCAAAATCAAACGAGCCATCTCACGACCGATGCCTAGCTCTCGTGCTATCTCTCTAACACTCACATGAGGATTTTTGAACACGATTTCCTTTGCCTTTTCAATGTTTTCGTCGGTGGTAGAGGTCGAAGGTCGTCCAGAACGCGGCATGTCTTCGACGGTCGTACGACAGTCCTGAAAGGCTTTGTACCACTCATAAACTTGAGTTTTCGATAAAACTGATTCCCCATAAGCCTTTTGTAGCATTCGCAACGATTCTGCACACGAAAATTCGTTCGAAACACAAAATTTGATGCAAACTCTTTGATCAATATTTTTTTCCATTGTTTTTTTCGCAACGCACTACTGAGGTGAACTGGTTTCAACAGCGGCCGTAAACGAACTGTCTGACAGATCGCGCTCATTTTTGGCATAGTAAGTAAGGACAGTGCTGCCAAACTACATAAACTTAAAATATCGAAAAATATACA
>NW_024033614.1:0-7425 GCF_002237135.1 Teleopsis dalmanni
TTACTGGTGGATGAGAAAAATATTTCATAAGGGTTTGCAAGGGCCACTTGAAGAAGAAGACTTATATCAGCACCGTAAAGACTTAGATAGTGAACGATTAACTACAAAGTTTTCGTAAAAACAAGACGGTGCAATAATCCGTTCGCGTAGTTTAACTGCTGTGTATTTTATTTTAGAAGATTTAGTGTTTCCAGCAGAGATCGTAGGCAAACGTATTCGTGCCAAATTGGATGGCACCCAAATTATAAAGGTGCATTTGGATAAGAATCTACAAACGACCATTGAGCCCAAAGTAAGTGTTAAATAACACTTATTTCATTAAATCTTTTTTTGCACTTGTGTTTTTTGCTGTTTAAAATTAGTGGTCCAATGTTTCGTTTACGCTTCATTGCTCAAACTGAATTGTAGCTTATTCATATATTGGTAACATTCATCAAATTTAATGAGTGTAGCAATTAACTTGCAGCAATTAATTCAATATGTCTAAATAATAATAATTCATTAAACAGAATAATATAACAATTTTGCATGATTTGCATAAGGATAAGGAATTATTTGAAAATAATTTCTGTTGTACGAATACGAGAACGAGTACGCGTAATTACCGTACATTGTCTATAAAGTTTTGTTGTAACATTGAAAAAATATTGTAAATTTTTTGCATTGCTATTTACTGTTATTCACGATTTAAAAAATTTTTGTTGCATTTACCATATTGAGTGGTGCTCGTGTCGGTTATCTTCATTTCTTGAACTTCGAATTTATTACTACATTTTTGGTTTATCATAACCAAACGTAACTGTAAATAAAGAAATTTAACATGAATCGGACTAGAAGAAAAATTGAACGCCCAAAGAATCCCTACTCAACCGCTAATATATTTTCGAGATGGAGTTTCTGGTGGATGAGAAAAATATTTCATAAGGGTTTGCAAGGACCACTTGAAGAGGAAGACTTATATCAGCACCGTAAAGACTTAGATAGTGAACGAGTAACTACAAAGTTTTCGTAAAAACAAGACTGTGCAATAATCCGTTCGCGTAGTTTAACTGCTGTGTATTTTATTTTAGAAGATTTAGTGTTTCCAGCAGAGATCGTAGGCAAACGTATTCGTGCCAAATTGGATGGCACCCAAATTATATATAAAGGTGCATTTGGATAAGAATCTACAAACGACCATTGAGCACAAAGTAAGTGTTAAATAACACTTATTTCATTAAATCTTTTTTTGCGCTTGTGTTTTTTGCTGTTTAAAATTAGTGGTCCAATGTTTCGTTTACGCTTCATTGCTCAAACTGAATTGTAGCTTATTCATATATTGGTAACATTCATCAAATTTAATGAGTGTAGCAATTAACTTGCAGCAATTAATTCAATATGTCTTAATAATAATAATTCATTAAACAGAATAATATAACAATTTTGCATGATTTGCATAAGGATAAGGAATTATTTGAAAATAATTTCTGTTGTACGAATACGAGAACGAGTACGCGTAATTACCGTACATTGTCTATAAAGTTTTGTTGTAACATTGAAAAAATATTGTAAATTTTTTGCATTGCTATTTACTGTTATTCACGATTTAAAAAATTTTTGTTGCATTTACCATATTGAGTGGTGCTCGTGTCGGTTATCTTCATTTCTTGAACTTCGAATTTATTACTACATTTTTGGTTTATCATAATCAAACGTAACTGTAAATAAAGAAATTTAACATGAATCGGACTAGAAGAAAAATTGAACGCCCAAAGAATCCCTACTCAACCGCTAATATATTTTCGAGATGGAGTTTCTGGTGGATGAGAAATATATTTCATAAGGGTTTGCAAGGACCACTTGAAGAGGAAGAGTTATATCAGCACCGTAAAGACTTAGATAGTGAACGAGTAACTACAAAGTTTTCGTAAAAACAAGACGGTGCAATAATCCGTTCGCGTAGTTTAACTGCTGTGTATTTTATTTTAGAAGATTTAGTGTTTTCAGCAGAGATCGTAGGCAAACGTATTCGTGCCAAATTGGATGGCACCCAAATTATATATAAAGGTGCATTTGGATAAGAATCTACAAACGACCATTGAGCACAAAGTAAGTGTTAAATAACACTTATTTCATTAAATCTTTTTTTGCGCTTGTGTTTTTTGCTGTTTAAAATTAGTGGTCCAATGTTTCGTTTACGCTTCATTGCTCAAACTGAATTGTAGCTTATTCATATATTGGTAACATTCATCAAATTTAATGAGTGTAGCAATTAACTTGCAGCAATTAATTCAATATGTCTTAATAATAATAATTCATTAAACAGAATAATATAACAATTTTGCATGATTTGCATAAGGATAAGGAATTATTTGAAAATAATTTCTGTTGTACGAATACGAGAACGAGTACGCATAATTACCGTACATTGTCTATAAAGTTTTGTTGTAACATTGAAAAAATATTGTAAATTTTTTGCATTGCTATTTACTGTTATTCACGATTTAAAAAATTTTTGTTGCATTCACCATATTGAGTGGTGCTCGTGTCGGTTATCTTCATTTCTTGAACTTCGAATTTATTACTACATTTTTGGTTTATCATAACCAAACGTAACTGTAAATAAAGAAATTTAACATGAATCGGACTAGAAGAAAAATTGAACGCCCAAAGAATCCCTACTCAACCGGTAATATATTTTCGAGATGGAGTTTCTGGTGGATGAGAAAAATATTTCATAAGGGTTTGCAAGGACCACTTGAAGAGGAAGAGTTATATCAGCACCGTAAAGACTTAGATAGTGAACGAGTAACTACAAAGTTTTCGTAAAAACAAGACGGTGCAATAATCCGTTCGCGTAGTTTAACTGCTGTGTATTTTATTTTAGAAGATTTAGTGTTTCCAGCAGAGATCGTAGGCAAACGTATTCGTGCCAAATTGGATGGCACCCAAATTATATATAAAGGTGCATTTGGATAAGAATCTACAAACGACCATTGAGCACAAAGTAAGTGTTAAATAACACTTATTTCATTAAATCTTTTTTTGCGCTTGTGTTTTTTGCTGTTTAAAATTAGTGGTCCAATGTTTCGTTTACGCTTCATTGCTCAAACTGAATTGTAGCTTATTCATATATTGGTAACATTCATCAAATTTAATGAGTGTAGCAATTAACTTGCAGCAATTAATTCAATATGTCTTAATAATAATAATTCATTAAACAGAATAATATAACAATTTTGCATGATTTGCATAAGGATAAGGAATTATTTGAAAATAATTTCTGTTGTACGAATACGAGAACGAGTACGCATAATTACCGTACATTGTCTATAAAGTTTTGTTGTAACATTGAAAAAATATTGTAAATTTTTTGCATTGCTATTTACTGTTATTCACGATTTAAAAAATTTTTGTTGCATTCACCATATTGAGTGGTGCTCGTGTCGGTTATCTTCATTTCTTGAACTTCGAATTTATTACTACATTTTTGGTTTATCATAACCAAACGTAACTGTAAATAAAGAAATTTAACATGAATCGGACTAGAAGAAAAATTGAACGCCCAAAGAATCCCTACTCAACCGCTAATATATTTTCGAGATGGAGTTTCTGGTGGATGAGAAAAATATTTCATAAGGGTTTGCAAGGACCACTTGAAGAGGAAGACTTATATCAGCACCGTAAAGACTTAGATATGTCTAAATAATAATAATTCATTAAACAGAATAATATAACAGTAACTACAAAGTTTTCGTAAAAACAAGACGGTGCAATAATCCGTTCGCGTAGTTTAACTGCTGTGTATTTTATTTTAGAAGATTTAGTGTTTCCAGCAGAGATCGTAGGCAAATGTATTTGTGCCAAATTGGATGCACATTTTTTAAACATAGTTTCATTAATATTGTTATTTTGTTGTTGTAGACTTAAAACCTTATTTGAGAGATTTGCACATAACTCGAGCCCTTGAAATTGAATTCGGTACTAAAAAGGTATGCACATTTTTTAAACATAGTTTCATTAATATTGTTTTTTTGTTGTTGTAGGCTGTTATAATTTATGTACCAATTCCACAACAAAAAACTTTCCAAAAGATACAAATTATTTTGGTGCGTGAACTTGAAAAAAAGTTCTCTGGATTAAATTTATTATTTATAAAAACTTCTTGCGAATGCTCCAATTTACTAACAACACATGTTAAACTAACAGATCACAAACACTATTTTCATTACAGCTATAATTCTTATACTTCACACTGTTAAAAAAAATCTGCACCGATATGTTAATTATGAATAAAATAAAAATTCCTTTTACTGTTTCAGCAATCATTACCGACAGCGTCGATAATCTAGATGTTACTTACACTGTCGATAACGAAAGTAATAAATCCATAAAATCCGTATAAACCATAAAATCCGTACATAAAATACTTAAAAAAAGCATAAAATCATAAAATCATAAAATCATAAAATACAACAATAAAAATATATAATAAAAGCAACTACTACGCAAGAAACATAACAAAAAAATAAAAATATTAAAATTACAATTAAAAAACAAAACACTCAATAAACAAACAATAGAATTATAAAATACACAATAAATATATAAAACAACCAATAAACATATAAAACATTCAAAAAAAATAAAAATTACAATAAAAATTTTAAATATACAATTAAAATACATAATAAACAAACAATACAATTATAAAATTAACAATAAACATATAAAGCAAACAATAAAAATATAAAACATTCAACAAAAATTGTTGTGCAAGCGATGTTTGCAAATTTTCTTTTTATCTTCCCTTTCTGTTAGCAGAAGTAGCCAATTTCCTCAAAGAATTACTATTTTGAATCTTAAATTATTATTTGTTAATTTCAGAGCTACCTCAAACAAAATAAATCAAAACTTATATGCTTTGTTAATTAAAAGCCTGCAGTAAATTATTGAAATCCAATGCATTTAAAAATGTACGCATGTACATGTAAATGAACTGCATGTAAAACAAAATTTTTGAACGTGCAGCCAAAAATTGCGACATCAGAAGCACATTAGCCTATACGATATCTAGATATACTATAAAATATTATTATATATTTACATAGCTTCCTTAGCAAAAAAAAAAAATTGATTTTAGAATGACTTTAAAAACTTTATCTAAAGTACATACATATATATTTGATGCATGAATCAAACCTTTTTTAGTGGTTCATTGAATTCTTTTTTTATAATAAAATTATTTGCGAATTAATTTAAGGATTAAGTTTGCAGAAAAAAAGATTTTTTTTTTCTTAATAAATTAATAATAGTAAATAATTACACAAATTTACCGGCTAAAAAATTCTTTTATGAGTTCATTTAATTTTTATTTCGACGAAATTCATCGGAATACTCTAGAAATTCATTTAAATCTAAATCAGTGTCAAAAATGTCTTTAAAATAATTATTTTCTATATATGAAAGTTATTTTCTATGTAAATGTGCCATAATTTTTAATTTTATTAAATTATTAAATTAGTTTTGCTGATATATAATTAATATATAATATATTTTTGAGTTAATTGAATTTTATTAAGTAAAAATTCATTTTCCTGCTTTGCGGGTTTTACTATTTACGTATATTAATAAACTGCAATTAAAAATGATTTAATTCATAAAATTGTAAAAAAATTTAAAAAAAATTATTTAAATAATTTAAATAATTTAAATAATTTAAATAATTTATATTTATACATGTTATATAAAATTTAAATATTTAAAAAAACTAATAAGCCGAAAAATATATCAATTAAAGTGCATTTCCACAATCCACATTCATTGTGCAGTTTTATAAACTGTAAAACTTCTGCATAACATTTTATTTGTTATTCGAAAGAGAAGGAACGCATATAAATCATACAGTTACTATACTAAACAATTGGTGAGAAGAGCATTGTGGATTGTATTGCATACAAGTCTGCTAATACAATCCACACAAACTGATTTATATACACGACTTCTCAGTGTTTCAGTTTTATTACGTTTACAGCGTTTGAACAATACGGTCGCGATCTGTAGTGTACGGAAAAATTTTCAGCGAAAATTGAAAATTGTGTGTGAATATTTAAAAATAAATAGTTAAAACTTAAATAAATTTGAGTTTATTTAACAATAATTATTGTTTTTATATTCCAAAATAAAATTAAAATTTTGTGATTTTATTATATATAGCAATTTGCCGCTAATAAAACTTGCAGCTGACAAACTCTTTTTTCGGTATGTTCAGTGTATAAAACTGCTAGAAACGTACAGAAAATAACAAAATTCATACAATTAAAGTTTGTTTCTATAACATTCGAACATCAAAAGTAATATTTGGAGTATAAATATACAAGTTTAATTTGTTTATTAATAAATAAAAATTAATATTAAAATTTTCATTTATATATTTTTCGAATGTGAATGCAAGTTAAACAGCAATTTTTTTTTTTTATTTTCTCATACATGCTTCTGCTGCATGGTATGTACATATGTATGTACATATTCTTGCGCATATGTGCCAGTGAGACAAAAAAGTGACCATACAATTTGTGAAATTTGTTCAAAGGCATAAAGCCAAAAACATATGGAAAATAATAGCTCTACCGCTGATTTCTGTTTTTGTTAGTTTTATTTAAAAAAAAATTATTTTTCAAATATTGAGTAAAAAATTAATTAAATATTATGAATGCAAATTAAAAGTTGCTATAAAAATGTAAAAATAACGCAAGTAACCAACTTTTATAAAAACACGTGTTTTTTTTTTTCTATTAAATTTATAAATATACTGTTCTTTTTTTTCTACAATATACATATATGTGTATATTTAAATTATTTTTGTGAATACATAATATAAAATTTAATACATCAAATAAAGTATATTTAAATATTTCGCGGGGATATATTTAATTGTTTAAAATAAAACACAATGTCTATTCCTGTAACCATAAAAACCGAGGAAGTCATATTGTGTACCGTTGACTATAACAGCGCCGAAGAATTGGATGATGAATTGCAGTAAGTTTACATTTTTTTATGTTATTTTTATTATTTGTATTTGTTGATTGAAAATTAATTAAATGTGTTCTTAAATTAAGAAAATATTTCACACAATTTTATGTTTTAAAACAACTAAAACTGCATATTATTGATTTTTGTTTGTTTGTTTCGGTATTGTATTTTTGAACATACTCTTCGTTTGCTGCTGCTGCAGCCTGGCGGTAAACCATCTGTGTGTTCTGCACTGCTACAGAACACACAAATTTCTTGTCTATTCTCGCACTGCTTGTACGCAAAAGAGTAAATTAAAAAGAGTACGGAGTTGAAGACAAAACTCAAGAATGTGGAAAATATTTTACTGTCTTTCTTTGTTATGCAGATTTTACGTTGATTGTGCACAAAACAAATTGTACACAAAAACAA
>NW_024033615.1:0-7423 GCF_002237135.1 Teleopsis dalmanni
TGATTCATTTCTTTAGCTTTGTAAATTTAGTTCAAGTGCTGAATTTACGTCACAAAAGCGCCTATTCACTGGATTTAAGTGTTCAGTGACTAGGATAATTAGGAAAATCGTCGAAATCTCTGGGTTCAAGTACTCAGTGGTTTTCTTGTTTAAATAGAATCAACATAAGTACTGGATTCAAGTGTTCAGTGCTTGCAAATAGTTGATTCCAACGTTGATCAGACATTTTGGTTTGATCGTACATTTTGGTGACCCCGACGTGATAGTTGGGAACGTCGGTGTTGGAGTATCGTTTGGTGACCGTACATTTTGGTGACCCCGACGTGACCCCGTGAAACGGACAGCAGCACAGGACTGGTTTGACGCAGCAACAGTCAACAATCAACAGTCAGCGGTTAAGTTTCAGCATTCAGCATTCGAAGAACATTTTTAAGCACATTTGGTAAAAAAAAAAAAAAAAAAAACTACAAATCATCAATGACAACTCTTAATGAACTCATAGATGCCCAAAAAGAAAAGGGCGAAGAGATTCAGCGAATCATCAGGAACTTCAAAAAGGATTCGGCTGAACGCAAGCAAACATCAGCATACTACAGTGAAAGATTTCGTCGGCTTGATGTTGCTTGGAAGCAGTTTGAACAAACTGACACAATGCTCAGAACTCTCATCGATCAACCGACAGATGATGAGTATTTGACATCTTCCTATTACGAGAAAATAAGAGAACTAACAAATGAATACAGTGAAATATTCAAGACAGAAGCCATTCGGATCAAAGCAGCAGACAACTTTGGTGAAGCTGCTAGTAACCAAATGGCATCACAGCCGCAACTAGTGGCTACGACAAATGGTTTGATAAGAAAAATATCTGCTCGAATGGCAGCTCTAAAAAGATTAGTAGAGAGTTTGTCAGAGAGCGAAGGCATACAACCACTTCAATATTACGAAATTAAGTCAAACACAATCATGCAACATTGGAACCAATTGGAATGTTTGCATGATGAAATCTGGGAAAACTTTGAAAATCCACTGATGTCAGGATTCAATCAAGATGAGTATTACCAAATTGAAGATTTGGTACAACAATGTTTGATAGAGTTGTCCATAAAATTGGATCAATTACAACAGAAACAAGCAACAGTAGCAGAACCAAACATGCGGTCCTCACTGCCATTGCCAAAGGTAACAATCCCAAGCTTTAATGGGAATTACTTAAAATGGAGGCAATTGTTTGACTTGTTTACACAAATGGTAGACAATCAGCCACTACCAGCTGCTCAAAAAATGTGGTACTTGAAATCACATGTGACAGGTGAAGCTGAAAAATTGATAAGTCATTTCAGCATAACGGAGGACAATTATTCGGCAGCTTGGACATTACTGCAAGACCGTTATAATAATAAAAGGGTCTTGGCGTCCACATTAATCGATGAACTTCTAAATCAGCCATCAGGCACATCAACTGTGGCAGCAGTTAAAAATTTACATGACACAACGAAAGAGTGTCTTTTAGCACTAAACAATCTTGGCGTTCAAACGACATTTTGGGACCCAATTTTGTTACAGGTACTAATTAAAAAACTCGATCGGGCGATGCTCATTAGATATGAGCAATCTCTGGCAAAACCAAAAGAGATACAAAACATTCAGGAGTTTTTAGCCTTTCTAGAACTACAGTTCCAACTGATGGAAGTTGTAGAACAAAAAGATAAGGTGGCTATAAAAATTAAAGCAAATCGAAATAACTCAGTGTCATCGGCTGTAACAGTTTCTAAAGGAAACAACAATTGCAAACTGTGCAATGTAGACAGGCACCCACTGTATCATTGCCGTAAATTCTTGCAATTTTCACCATCTCAACGATTGGATTGGGTGAAAAATCAACAGCTCTGTTTTAACTGTTTCAGAAATGATCATGTGGTGAACAAATGTTCATCAAGAAGTTGTACCAAATGTAATAAAAAGCATAACACGTTGCTACATTTGGAAGTTACAAAACAGAACATTCAACCTAGCTCAAGTGGGTACAACACCGCAGTTACCACAGCGACAGCAAACACATCCACAGGTCATCGTGATTATGTTCTCTTGCCAACTGCAAGAGTCAAAATAACTGCATCGAATGGAAATACAAGTGAAGTCCGAGCATTACTAGACTCTGGTTCGCAAGTGAACATAGTCTCTGAGCGTCTTGTCAAAAGGCTCAATATAACAAAAACAAAATCGTTATTGTGCATAGAAGGTATAGGAAAGGTGCAAAAAAATTCAACGCAGCGAGTTAACATCAAATTGCAATCACTTAACTCAAGGTTTACTACAGAAGTCGAAGCGTTTGTGCTTCCAAATATAGTTCCACCTCAACCAAGTTGCAGTTACGATATTTCCAAATGGAAGGTCCCTAACAGCATTCAGTTAGCAGATCCAACATTTTTCCAACAAGGGAAAATTGATATTTTACTCGGTGCGGAGTTCTATTTTAGTCTGTTAAAGAAAGGTAAATTAACGCTTGCTCCTGGGCTTCCAGTCTTGCAAAATTCTACACTTGGCTGGATTGTCAGTGGCAAGGTTGCATCAAATACAGACACATCAAACGTTTTATGTGCAGTTTTTGGCGGTGGGGCGGAGGTTGTTGATAATAAATCATCGTTAGAAGATGCAATTGAACGATTATGGCGAATGGATGAGGTGAATACAACAGAAAGGACATTATCCAAAGAAGAAAAATTATGCGAATCTCATTTTGTGCAGAACGTCCATACAAATAAAGAAGGACGTTTTGTGGTAAGGTTGCCGTTTCTGGAAAACTCATTGACGTTAGGGGAATCTCAAGAAACAGCTTGGAGAAGGTTCATCAGTCTTGAACGACGACTAGCAAAAAATGATGTTTTGCGGAAACAATATGTCCAGTTTATGGAAGAGTATGAGCGATTGGGTCACATGACTGAAGTAAACTTGGATTCCATGTTGACTCCAAGATATTTCATTCCTCATCATTGTGTACTAAAACCAGATAGTACAACTACTAAACTTCGAGTGGTGTTTGACGCATCCGCCAAAACTACATCTGGACACTCGTTGAATGATTTAATGTATAACGGACCGACAGTTCAAAGTGAACTCTTTTCAATTCTGCTCCGTTTTAGGCGACCACGGTTTGTTTTCACCACAGATATCGAGAAAATGTATCGTCAAGTTTTGATAAATCCTGAAGATCGGCGTTATCAACTTATCATTTGGAGAAGCAGTCCAAATTCTACGATTCGTTATTACCAGCTAAACACAATTACATATGGAACTCGAGCAGCTCCTTACCTAGCAACAAGATGTCTGCAAAAGATAGCATCAGAAAACAAGGTGAATTATCCATTGGGAGCTCAAATCCTGTGTGACAATTTCTATGTTGACGATGGACTCGGTGGATCAGATAGTTTAATTACGGCTATTGAAGCTCAAAGGCAATTAATCCATATTTTAAAGAAACATCAGTTTTATCTACGGAAATGGAGTGCAAACCATCCTCAACTTTTGAAAAACATTTCTCAAGATGATCAAGAGGTAAATCTAGATTTTACTAATGATAATAACGAGTCAATCAAAACGCTGGGACTATTTTGGTTGCCCAAGGCGGATTTATTTGGAATTAAGGTCAAAATGGTTACTGAAGGTATAATCACGAAGAGAGTCGTTAGTTCTGATTTAGCTAGACTGTTCGACCCACTTGGGTTATTAGCTCCAGTAATAGTCAAAGCAAAGATTTTCATACAACACTTATGGCAGTTGAAATTATCTTGGGATGAACCACTTCCTACAGATCTTTGTACAACATGGTCAACATTCAGAGAAAACTTAAGTACTCTTGAAAATCTTCAGGTGGCAAGACATATCTTCAGAGGCGAGGTTCCATCATCAACACAGCTACATATTTTTGCTGACGCATCTGAAAAGGCATTTGGTGCTGCAGCATATGTCAGAGCAATTTTAAAAGATGGTAGAATAATAGTGCGACTGTTATGTGCAAAGTCAAGAGTAGCACCACTCAAAAAACAAACGCTACCGCGACTAGAACTATGTGCGGCAGTCCTAGCAGCGGAACTCTCAGCAAGAGTGAAAAGCGATCTTCAAGAGAAGGACCAGCCGGTATTTTTGTGGACTGATTCAGAAATTGTGTTGTCTTGGATCAACTCACAGTCCTCATCATTTCAAACATTTGTAGCTAACAGGGTGGCAAGAATTCAAACTTTAACTCTGTCTGAACAGTGGCGACATGTTAGGTCAAAGGACAACCCAGCTGATGTGTTATCAAGAGGACTTTCAGCAAGGGCGTTGTCAACATGTGCACTTTGGTTTCAAGGACCGTTCTTTTTGCATGGAAGGCAAGAAGTATGGCCACCAAGGTTTTCATCATCATTACAAGTTCCAGTCGATCTGGAGAAGAAGAAGGTTGTAGCTGTAGCAACTCAAAGCAATGACGCAGATTTCATATACAGGATTCAGCACAAGAATTCATTTAAGACGTTACAAAAGATAGTAGCATATGTTCTTAGATTCACTAATAACGCAAGAAAATCAAAGGAGTCACGTGCCACACATATAGTACTTAGTGCCAACGAATTGGATGCAGCATTAATGACTATAATATTTCACATTCAGGGTAATGATTTTCATGAAGAAATCAAACACCTGAAGAAACAAGGTCATGTTGATAAATCTAGTTCAATCAGTAGTTTATCTCCATTTATTGATAATGCAAATGTTCTTAGAGTAGGAGGACGCTTAGAAGCCTCATCATTACCATACGATTCTAAACACCCAATGCTGATCCCATACAATGATCCATTGGCAAAATTATTATTCGTGATGTTCCATGAAGAAAACAAACACTGTGGCCCACAGGCACTATTGAGTACAGTCCGACAACGTTTTTGGCCGATTAAAGGTAAATCAACAGCCCGAGCAACAGTTCAGCGATGCATTCGATGCAACAAAGCACGTCCGCAACTATGCCAACAAATTATGGGCAATTTACCAGAATCAAGAATAACTCCTGCAAGACCTTTTATTAATGCTGGTGTAGATTATTGCGGACCATTTTGGATCCACTACAAGGTGAGGGGCAAAAAGCCAACAAAGGCATATATTGCTGTCTTTTGTTGCTTTTCTACAAAGGCGGTACATCTCGAGTTAGTGACCGACTTATCAACAAATGCTTTCATTGGAGCATTAAAACGATTTATAAGTCGACGAGGGCGTTGTTTGAATATTTACAGTGATAACGCAACAAACTTCGTAGGCGCCAAAAACCAGTTAGCAGAATTAGAAGAAAGCATTTATTCTAATGAAGGACAAGAAGCAATAATCTCTGCCTGCAGTACCACAGGAATAAATTTTCATTTTATTCCACCAAGGGCTCCACATTTTGGCGGTTTATGGGAAGCATCCGTAAAGTCCGCAAAATATTTGTTACTACACAGCGTTTCAACAGCATCATTGACGTATGAAGAACTCGAAACAGTAGTGGTGGAAATTGAAGCGATATTAAATTCACGACCATTGACTCCAATGTCCAATGATCCAACTGATTTGACAGCATTAACTCCAGGACACTTATTAATTGGAGAAGCTCTCACAACTCATGTAGACAGCCGATCGAAACCAGAAAAACACACGTTATTGTCACGTTGGAACCTAGTTTCCCAGTTAAAACATAATTTCTGGAAACGCTGGTCTAACGAATATTTGATGGAACTGCAACAACGTAACAAATGGAAAACACAATCTGCCAACATACAGTTAGGAAACATGGTTATAATCAAAGAAGATAACGTCCCAGTGATGCAGTGGCCCTTGGGACGAATTGTACATGTGTACAAGGGTACAGATGGACATATCCGAGTAGCTGATGTTAAAACATCGGCAGGCATTTTTAAACGCCCAATTCATCGATTAGCTATACTGCCTATAAATACAGATGATCAACCAACAATGGCTGAAGGTGATCACGAAGTACCTCCTGACAAGTTAATTATGAAAGATAGAAAAGAGTCGTATGAAGAGCCCAAGACAAAACGTAGAAAACTGCCGACCAATTTGTACTGTTCTGTATTACTTACACTATTACTGATATTGCCAATAGTAATAGGATCTCCAATTGACAATAAAAGGTTTGGCACAAAATTGGGTATTCACTTTGAAAATCTGGGCACAACTGCCATATCAACCACTGAATGGAATCTACTAGTTTATTATGATTTAAGTCTTTATTGGACGGAAGCAGCAGCTCTAAACACAGGAATAATGTCGCTACATCAAGCTTGTCAACAAATGAAACCAAACGCATCATGTGCGAATACAGTTAATCACTTTAAACATATTGAATCCGAACTACAACTCGATGATAAATTACTTCATGATCATCGCTTCAAAAGAGGAGCAATTGATCTTGTAGGCAATATTGCACATTCACTGTTTGGAGTATTAGACTCAGAATATGCCAAAGGAATGTCAAATATAATTACAGAAGTGAAACAAAATGAAATACAATTATTGACGCTATTTAAGAATCAGACATCAGTTGTCGATTCAACAATCAACATAATGAAGAAAGATAAAATAGCAGTTCAAGAAGGTTTTGACCACATTGACAATGAAATAAAGGCATTGATAAATTCAATAAAAGATACAAATAGAGAGGTAAATCAATTACGGCTCAATCAAGTTTTCAATGCAGGAGCCATTCAATTAACACTGGTAGCACATAATCTACAGAAGATACAATCTGCCATTATAGATGCTCTAACTGATACTCATCATGGAAAAGTGAATCCATTGTTATTGACACCAACACAATTACAAAAGGAAGTTAATCAAATCAAACTTCATTTATCACCATCATTAGAATTACCGATGCCAGAAGATGAGTTAATATCCCTTTACAGACTAATGAAGGTTAAAGGTGGAATCACACAGCAGCATGCAGTTTTTAGTATAACATTACCCTTGATTGAACATGAACGATTTGAATTGTTTCAGCTAATTCCAATCCCGAACTGGGTAAATGACTCCATGACGGTAATTAACTCCTGCAGTTCTATTTTGGCTATTAATACGCAGCATGATCAATATTTTCCTCTTATAAAATCCGAATTAAGTCTTTGTGAGACCATTAAGGAAGAGGAATTTCTTTGCACCAACGTCCGCATACGATACAATTTTGGTTCCGAAGTATGTGCGTGTGAGGTCAACCTATTCAACAACAACACAATACCAAATTGTCGGTTGAAACACACTATCAACAAGCTGACCTGGATTCCATTGAATCACAAAAATCAATGGATTTATGCGACATCAACATCTTCACGAGCAACTGCAGTATGTAATAAGGAAATCATTCCACTAAATCTAAAAGGTTCAGGATTATTGACGA
>NW_024033616.1:0-7421 GCF_002237135.1 Teleopsis dalmanni
TAATCTTTTTAGAGCTGCCATTCGAGCAGATATTTTTCTTATCAAACCATTTGTCGTAGCCACTAGTTGCGGCTGTGATGCCATTTGGTTACTAGCAGCTTCACCAACGTTGTCTGCTGCTTTGATCCGAAGGGCTTCTGTCTTGAATATTTCACTGTATTCATTTGTTAGTTCTCTTATTTTCTCGTAATAGGAAGATGTAAAATACTCATCATCTGTCGGTTGATCGATGAGAGTTCTGAGCATTGTGTCGTTTGTTCAAACTGCTTTCAAGCAACATCAAACCGAGGAAATCTTTCACTGTAGTATGCTGATGTTTGCTTGCGTTCAGCCGAATCCTTTTTGAAGTTCCTGATGATTCGCTGAATCTCTTCGCCCTTTTCTTTTTGGGCATCTATGAGTTCATTAAGAGTTGTCATTGATGATTTGTAGTTTTTTGCCAAATGTGCTTAAAAATGTTCTTCGAATGCTGAATGCTGAAACTTAACCGCTGAGTGTTGATTGTTGACTGTTGCTGCGTCAAACCAGTCCTGTGCTGCTGTCCGTTTCACGGGGTCACCAAAATGTACGGTCACCAAACGATACTCCAACACCGACATTCCCAACAATCACGTCGGGGTCACCAAAATGTACGATCACACCGAAATGTATGATCACACGCTGAATCAAAATTTGAAATTAACTGTTTGCAAGTACTGAACTCTTAAATCCAGTACTTATGTTGATTTATTTGAACACGAGAACCACTGAACACTTGAACCCAGTGATTTGACGATTGTCCTAAATTATCCTGATTACTGAACACTTGAATCCAGTAGGCAGGTGCTTATATGGTGTAAATTTGGTACTTGAACCAACTCTACAAGCTATTAGAACGAACAAAAAAGAATCGATAACGAATGTGGCTTCGCATCAATTGAATTGTCAAAAATTCAATTGTGCCTTTTATTTAAAATTGATAATTAATTTACAACAAATAAATTAACTAAAATAACCTTGACCATGCATGCCAAACAATGAACTTATTGCAAACTGCAAGAGTGCATTTTCTTGCAGACGAAATTTGACGCTTTTGTTTTCATGTGCCACAGAAGCGTATGACGTATTTTGGGCATTGCATTGACAACGTTATTTTTTACACCAAATATATTTAACACAATTATTACAATACAAATAATAATAACAAATTTTTCATACAAAATTAATAAAAACAAAATATTCATATATAATAATATAAAATAATATAAACAAATATTCAACAGTTTTTTTTTTAAATATTTTAAGTCTAAATATGGTTTCCATTTGTAATAAAACATTCTTGATCTGAACGCCTTATCATTAGGAAAGACATCATTATTTGATAATACAATTATTGGAGTTCTTAAAGTAACTGCATCATTACAATATTTTATTTTCGCTGATACAGTATCACCTCGAAATAACATTTTTAAAGTTTCTGTTGCAGATGATTCTAATATTGGCTCATTCCATAAAATAATTCTTCTATCAACACATTCCATTAATGGAAAATTGCAATATCTATTAAAATTACCTACTTGTCCAAAATTTAAACAATAATGAATAAAAGCATCAAAAAAATAGTTTTTACCAGCATTTGGTGGACTTAAAATAAACATAGTATTTTTTTTTGGTATTATTTTATCAATTACACAATATAAATTGTTTAAAAATTTTTCAATTTCTTCCATATTATTATAAAATTGAAATTTTAATAAATTTTCTAAAACTTCAACGGATTCATTAATATTATAATAATAATTTGATACATTTGTTATAGAAGCATTAAATATTAAATTTTGTGGTTCTACAGTACTTAAATACAAATATAATTCATTAAAATTGAAATTATTAATATAATTATGAATTATTCTAATACAATTTTTAATTAAAATAGAATTAATATCGCAGAAACGAAATTCAGATTCTAACCAAACTGACGTATTTAATATGTGCTGAATTGGTGCTGTAGGATGTTGCTTTAAGAAATTTATTATTTTGTCACCCTTTCCTCTTTTTCTGTTCCGGGAATGTTGTTGATCTGTTTCGAAGCAGCTAGTAACAGTTTCATTACTAATTGATAATTGGGATCCAACGGAGATTGTAGAATGAACGTCGATCTGTAGTTGGCTTCCTTCCACCATTCCGTTTTCGGCTTCTTGCAAATCTTGGAAAAATCAAACAAATCCAACTTCACTACCTGGAAACCACGTTCTCTCGGCGAAGTTGACGTACAAGTATACCCTTTCATCTTTTTGCAAATAGACTGCGAGATAGAGCCAATGCTCGATCGAAAACTTCCAGCTGAAAAAGACTCGTCGAGCAAATCTTCTATTGATTTGTTGTCGTTCAAGATATTTGGTAAATGAACATCTGCAGGAATTGTTGGAATAACTGCAGTCGTGGACAACGTGAATATGGTCTGCATGGTGCGAGATGAGCAAGATGGTCCCTGAAAATTTTCTGCATAACTGTTCAGGATCCAATCCGATGTTTTTATAGTTATGGTCGCTTCGGTAAATGTTGTGGACGATTCGAGACCTAAGAAACTTTGTACTAAATATGTTAAAGAGCACTTTCCTAATTCTTTCTTTTGGCCCATCATTATTTTCTGAATTGATTGAGTGTAACCCATCAATGTATAAATAACTCTTTTCGCTTCGTATTGTTTCGCCTTCAGTGCCAAAGGGATCATCATTTCCATGGTTGTCACACAATGAAGTACATAAATTTATAAATATTTAATTATTTTATATATTATATTATTTTAGTTTATTATTATCGCTTAAAACCTTATCACCTAAATTCCCAGAATAATGTACAAGGGTAAAAATACATTATATTAATATAGCAAGCATTGTAACATTTGAGCATCCGTATCTAATTATAACAATAAATATATTTATAGAAACAATAGGAGGAAAATCCCTAGTGTTGGGACTTCCGTCCTTTTTTAACCTTTTTTACAAACAATAACAAAATGTAATACAGTCCATTAAAATAATAACCTTGATGTAAAATTAATCTTAAGATATTTTTGTATAAATACAGAACGTTGTTTTAAATAAAATCAGTACTTTACAAATACTCAAACGGTTCAGTTGTTTTAATTCTGAACATTTGGTCCTTCGAGCCTTAGCGTTTTCCTCACCAGTGGTAAGAAGACCTAAGGATATTAAAAAAAAAATCACCAAAACTTTATATTGGTGCGAAATATTCCTTCAAGAAGAAGAAATATTTCAACAAAAAAAAAAGCAGACAGAAGATTTGTTTGTTTGGTATCCTCCCGATACCATAAACAGCGCTTAGTGGCCGAAGTGCTGCAGCGAAGGAAGCCGTGCATCATTGAAGAGCAGCGGCAGAGAAAAAAAAAATATACATTTAGTTAGAAAAATTGTAAGGTCGGAGCGGCGTTTTACTAACGCATTCTGATCAGGGTCGGAGGCGTTAATCGCTATAGACAACAATAGGATTTAAAAAATTGTAATATTAGGTAGAAATAGGGTCAATCCAACGGGAGTAACAGCGGCAGTGACCTTTTACTAATAGAAAGCGGCAGCTACGACACGACGGCAGCTAAGAGACAGCGGCAGCCAAAAAGACAGCGGCAGCTACGACACGACGGCAGCTAAGAGACAGCGGCAGCCAATAGACAGCGGCAGCTATCCACCTCAGAAGACGATTAAAAATTAAAATACTCGAAAAAGAAGATTTTATACAAAAAAAAAAAAACACAACAAATATGGCACAAAAACTAAAGCTTTATGAAGCGCAAAAAAAGCTAGGAGAAGAAATAATAACTGCAGTAGGAAAAATTAAAGAAAAGGGACTACGTAAGACAGCCGATAAAATAGAAAAGGTGGAAAAGAACTGGAAAAAATTTCAGGTAAACCACGAAGAACTATTAAAAGAAGGCTCAGAAACAGATGAGTACTTTAAAGAATGTTGGTTCGATACAATCCAAAAGTATTATAAAAAGATGTTAGAAACCGATAATACCACTGAAACAACGGAAAAAGTCAACAAAGAAGAAAATGAAGCGGATAAAATATCAGAAGACAATGATATAACTATAGTTGACACTAAAAAAGAGGTTCAAAAAATCAGTAAATTAGAAACCAGGTTAATGAGGCTGATTGAAGACTTGCAAGAAGATTTAGATGCAATGTTAGAAATTCATTACAACAACGAACTTCAAGTACCAGATTGGCGAATACAAGAATTAAAAAAACAACAAAAAAATATAGAGATTATATATAATGACACACTGGAAATAAGTAAAAATGGCAGAACAACATATAAACAGATCAATACCCAACTAAACATTGTACTTTATCAATTAAATGAAAGTAAAAAAAAAGCAGAACTAGTGGTAAAAAATGAATTAGAGCCGGTAAAGCTAGAACCATTCAAGATGCCGACGTTCTACGGAGATGTAAAAGAGTGGAACACATTTTCTAATTTGTTTCATGAAGCTATACATATAAGAGATATACCAGATTCCGAAAAAATGTATAGATTAAAGGCAGTAGTAAAAGGTGAAGCTGGCAGATTAATCCAACATATGAATGTATCTGAGGCTAATTATAAAACAGCCTGGGAAATGCTACAAAAAAGATACAATAACAGAAGGTGGTTATTTAGAACACAGGTAGATCAATTACTCGACCAACCATCTACAACAGTAGGGGATGCTGAAAGTATAAGGCAGCTAACAGACACAACAAACGAATGCATTAATACAATAAAAGGAATGGGTATCGACCTTAATAATGCAGAACCTTTAATAGCACGAATAATATTAAGAAAGCTGGACAAAAAAAGCTTAAGGATGTACGAGTTAGGTGCCAAAAATCCAACTGAAATACAAAGCTTAGATGAGGTACAAAAATTTTTAGAACATCAATTTCAAGCGCTAGATGCTATGAAAAATAAAGAAACAGACGATAGAAAGATAAATTATCCGAAGAAAATATGTGCGTACTGTAATAAGGCGGGACATACAACAAACGAATGCAGAAAATTTTCAGCAATATCAAATATTGAAAGACGATTACCAGTAAATCAGCAAATAAATACATCTATAAACTTTAGCTGTTCATTTTGTAGAAAACAGGGCCACAAAATATACAGCTGCTCATCATTGCCTATCAGCAATAAAAGAGCATTTCTAAACGCCAACGACACGTGTAAAATTTGCCTGAGCCATAAAAATCAAGACAAATGCATATCAAAGTACATATGTAAGATATGTAATAGTAGAGATCATCATACCTTGCTACATAATGAGCATCAACAAGAAAAAAAGGATAAATCAACAAAAACTAAGGTGATCGCAGTAACAAAAAAAGATGAAAGCGAAGTAGTATTACTACCAACAGCAATAGTTAAAGGGAAAACAATTAGAGGAGAATATAAAGAACTACATGCGCTTATAGACCAAGGATCCCAAGCATCAATGATATCAGAAGAAGCTGTTCATATCTTAGGTTTACAAAAAGTAAAAACCGATATTAAATTAACTGGGCTTGCTGAAACTTCAATAGGGCAAGCAAATTCAAAGGTCATAATGGAAATAAAATCTAAAATTAATAATATAAATATGAAAGAAGAGTTTAAAGTCATGAACAAGCTAATTAGACCATTGCCAGAAAAGACAATAGACTACAATAAGAATCAGTGGAAAAGCTACAACTTAGCAGATCCTGAATTCATGAAAACAAAACAAATCGACTTAATAATAGGCAGTGACATTATCCCGAAAATAATAAAGAAAGGGTTCAAGAAAATTAATGGAATTATCGCCCAAGAAACAATATTTGGATGGATAATATCAGGCAAAGTATTAAAGAAACCAGCAAAAAGAAGTAAAGTAACAATTACAACAAAAAACATAGAAAAGTTTTGGGAACTAGAAGAAGCAGATAACACAATCAATGAAAAAACAGCAGAAGATGAAATATGTATGCAATTTTATGATGACACCACTAAAATAGACGGCGACAAAAAATTTATAGTGAAACTTCCATTAGAAAAAGATGCCACGCTAGGTGAATCTAGAAATCAAGCAATGGCAAGATTCCTAAACCAAGAGAAAAAAATGAGTAATGAGAAAAGAACTGAATACATAAAATTCATGCAAAAATATGAGCAGAAAGGACATATGAAAAAAGTAAAAGATAATACAATAGGAAAATATTACCTACCGCATCAAGCAGTGATAAGAGAATCAAGTCGCACTACAAAACTAAGAGTAGTATTCGATGCATCAGCAAAATCGACAAATGGAAAAAGCTTGAACGATATAATGATGACGGGGCCAAGATTACAGCAGGATATATTTGATATATTAATGAAATGGCGATTATGGAAATTCGTCGCTTCAGCCGATGTAGAAAAAATGTTCAGGCAAATAAAAATTGCACGAGAAGACCAAGATTATCAAAGAATCTTATGGAGAGAAAATGCAAGGGAAAAAATTATGGAATATAGATTAACAACAGTTACATATGGAACCGCAGCTGCACCTTTTCTAGCAGTACGAACATTACATCAAATTGCTGATGAATCAGAAGAAAATAAAGATATAAAAAATAGCATAAAAAAAGAATTCTACATGGATGACTTAATGACAGGAGCTAATTCAATATCAGAATGCAGGCATAAAATAAATAAAATTAATAAAACTTTAAGTCTTAGAGGATTCCAGCTCAGGAAATGGATGTCAAATCATGAATCTATACTGGAAGAACTACCAGATGACAACGAGATTGTTAATGAATTAACACCTAAGGAAATGAATTGACAGCACTTAAACTGTAACTCTTTAATTGAAAGTTGAGTTTTCAGCACATAAACTGAAACTCTGGAAATGAAAATGAGAGATCGAATATTGGTTTCAATCTGAATTTTATTAAATTAAATTTTTCCTTAAATACTAAATTATTACAAATTATTACAATAACAATATCTAAATTTTATTCTTTTCCTTTACCGTCTTCTTGCCTAAAGTGCAAGCTCAGCATATATTATGCAACCAAATTCTTTGTTGTGTCTAGCAACCAAGAATTAATGCCAATGCACTGGCCTTGATATATGTTACATATTCAAAGTTCAGTGCCACTGCACTTAACAAAAAATATAATGCAAATATTCAAGTTCAGTGCCACTGCATTTTACCAATTAAATAATGCAAAGGAAAGTCAAAATTTGGATATTGCTAACATCAGCATATATGTTCAAATATTACAAATATTGTACAATAATAACAATAGTAATAATAATAATATTTTACAATAATAATAATGTGTGAACATGCTGCCCGCCTTGAATTGACAACATCAATTCTAATTATTGGAAGCTGCAAGTCAACATGCTGTATCCTCGGTCATCTGCTGATGTCG
>NW_024033617.1:0-7421 GCF_002237135.1 Teleopsis dalmanni
ATTATATTATATATAAATTAAAATAAAGTATTAAAAAGTATATTTTTCTTGTATTTTATTGAAGGAAATGGAGCAGCAAACAAGCGGAATTCTTCAAAATCAAACAAGAATAAGTCGCGAAATAAAAAGGAAGCTGCAGTTATTCTTGAAGGTCCTGTTTGTGAAGTTGTAGATAATGCAAATCTTGACACAACTAAATCTGATGAATCTGTAAAACGTCAGCGGTCTTCAAATACGAATCGAAGACAACAAGCAAAAAATAAAGCTGCAAATCAGCAAGTTGTTGCTACAGTAAAAGAAAATGGCAGTGAAACTGAAATTCAACAGCAACAGCAACAGCAGCAATTGCAACAGCAACAGCAACCAAGAAAGGTGGTTAATGCTGAAAAGGATAAGAAAATACGAGTTGTTGCTAAAAAGTTATCTGACATTAAGAAACTTAAAGCTCGTCAAGAGCAAGGTGAAACCCTCGAAATAAATCAACTGAACAAAATATCTATGGAAGGTAAATTGCTTGAGGAATTGAAGTCTTTGAAGTTATCTGCTTAGATTTACTTACAAGGACCTGTGGGAGCAATTCTGTCATTTGGCATGATTAACGCTCAATTAAATTTGTAGTGTTTATGTGGTTTGGCGTCCAGCGTTTTCCATTGTTTTAAAAATTCAAAATTATCATTGGTAAATTTTCGTTTGAGTTTTGATATATATTTTGTATGTTAAATTAATTTTTTTTTACTTATAAATTTGTAACAAAATTAAACTATTGTGATTTGTGAACCATCAGGAATAAGCCACTAAAGAATTAATAAAAGTAAATTATTTAATTATAACAATGAACGTTTTATTAAAACAATATACATATTATTTTTCCCAATTAGAGACTTTCTTTGTGAATGTTTCCTTACCATCATCTTGAACCGCAGCGTAATAGCCGAGATCTTCATATTTAGATCGCATATATGTAATATAACCAAGAACACCAGCAAAACAGGCAATACCCACACCCATAATTATTTTATTCTAAAAAAATATTGAATGCGTGACGTTGCATTATAGATAGATTCTGTTCCAAACAAATACTTACAGGTTTAGCGTATAATTCAAAATTTAATAGGCGAAAAACACTTGTGGTACGAACAGCTCTAATTCCTTTTACAAAGATATAAACAAACTACTTTTACAAAACACATTCGAAAATTTATACAAAAATAAAAAGAACTATGTTATACCATCTCCGGGTGTTGACATATTAGTCTTAACATTATCTGGCTTTTCCATTATTCAATAAATAAGTGCGCTTCGGTTATATATTAATTTCTATAAACTTGATATAACTATTTGCTTCGCAATCACCCTGCGACCGCATAAATGGGTTGTGTGGTGTGACATAATTATGTTTACCGAAATGTATTAAGTGTGCATATTTTGAAAAATTTAAATTACCTGCAATATTACCTTTTTTTGTATTTACCAGCAGAAAAAATTATTATTATATTATTATACCCCGACTAAATTGAGGTAAAGTAAATTGAAATTTCCTAGGGATTTTTTGCACTGCACTTATGTAAATATTTATTTATTTATTTATATAAAGAGGTTTTCGAACAGAAGTGAAACAACAACAAAAATTTATTTTTTAAATTATTTTAATTAATTGAATTTTTGGCTGACCATACAGCTGTTTCGAGTATTGCCAATTACCCTTCATCAGTGGTCTTGGAAATAATTCTTATATTTAATTATTCGTAAATAATTATTTTTGAGACTGCAAGTACCAGGATCGAACACCGGGTCTGCCAAATAAAAGTAAATCAAACGCCCGTAACCAACTGATCAAACAACTGAGTTTGTGAACTTTTGTTATGAAGTTTTTAAAACAATTTATTTATTTATTGCACTTATTTATTATTTTTGATTAAAAGTTTTCAAATTTATTTATTTATTAATTAAACATCTTATATAATTTTCACACCTAATTTACCTAATTTTTATATAATTTACCCTACTCGAAATTCTGGTAAATACCAACATTTGCTGCCATACCGACAGAATTTACTATTTCCCTCAATTTACCATCAATTTACTCGAACTCACACACGGCTTAAAAGTGTTTTTAAGAACAATTTCTTAATAAGGGTAAGCTATAAATGAATCAAGACCATTAAAACTACTTTTAGGATTTAAGCAAAAAATACCAAATTGGTTAATTTGCAATTAATTTGTTATTTGTTTAATCATATTTACACCAAAATGACAAATATAATATTTGATTATATGTTTTCTGTTTACATTATTCTATACATAATGTTGAATAAATCATACGGTTTACTACGGCTCATTACAGCCTTACATTACGGCTTACATTACAACCTTCATGTAAATGAACTCATTATCAATAAATCAGCTTATTTAAGGCGAAAATTATCGAATACAACCCTTAAAAATAAAGTTCTCACAAGGGAAATTTGAAATATGTATCATATACTGAGAAAGTAAATATTTAAAAAAATCTTTGTTGTTGATAATTGATATGTAATATGTAATTGATATATAAAATGTATTTATAGCATTTATATATTTAATTTTTTTATGTGATGTACTATTAAGTGAAGTTTATAAAATTTTATAAAAGTTCGATCAGCTGCTTAAATGAGCTCATTAACATAAATGACAGAAATTGATAATTGGTTTCTGAACTAACTTTTATATTGTTTTGATATGTGAACTTAACTAATAATTTTAATATAGTAATGTACACATAGGATTAATAGTTATTATAAAATTTTATAAAGTACTTTATTACTTTCGTAATAGTACTAACTATTACATAGTTTTAAATTATAAATGTATTACATAGTTTTATTTATAAATGTTCGTATAGTATTATACACATCACAGCTAATTTTATTGTATGATAATTACAAATTTAATTTATTGAAATAGTTTAATATTAAAAACTTACAATTATAAATGCACACCAAATTGTACTAAAACTGCTGTACTAAAACCTACTGCCAATTTTAATACAGAATTTTTGTATAATAAGGCAACTCACTTTAGTACACTTTTGTATATCTACATACCACATTTGAGAACGCATTTGTCGGACATTCGGTATTAGCACGTGTTTTTTTTTGTTAAAACAAACTGATTTGTTAATAGATTAATTTTAATAATGGCGGTTGCAGAGATTGTTGCTGCCGTTGTGCTTAATTATTTACAAAAAAAAGATAAAAATCTTGCGAAAGTTTTTCAGGGGAAAACAAAAGCTGTAAGTATGTTAAAATGTTTGCATGTGGAGTGAAAAAAAACTAACTGGCTCCACTTTATAAATGTATATATTAATCGTATATAAAAGTTGTTAGATACAAAAAATTTATGTATCAATATTAATATAAATTCATCCAATTGTTATTTCATAATTTTAACACACCACGTGGTTACACTTATATTCTAGGGGGTTATTGGAAAAGACTCTCCAACCATAGAAGATATATTTCTGTTTTATCAACAAAATAGTAAAAAGAAAATTCAAGATATTAAAAAATCAAAAAAGAGCTCAAGTGAATCAGATAGCTCAGATGATGAACCTAATATAACTGCTGCTGCATTAACAAATGGTAAACTTGGTAAAAAAGCTGAAAGCAGTGATGATAGTTCTGATGAAGAGGAACCAGCCAAGACAAATGGAAAACCCATCACTGCGAAAACGCTTACAGCTAAGAAAACTGCTTCTAGCTCTGAAGATTCTTCGTCAGAAGATGAGAAACCTGCAGCAAACAAGTCTATACTATCAGCAAATAAAACACCGGCAAATAAAGTACAAGTCAGTAAAGTACCAGTAGTAAAAAAGCAGGAATCATCTGATAGTGACGATAGTAGTGACGATGAGGATGAAAAAAGTAAAGCACCGGTGAAAAACTCAAGTGAAAAACGCACTGCAGCTATTAAGCCAACGGTAACAAAACCAGCTACAGCTAAGAAAGCTGCTTCAAGTTCTTCTGAAGAATCTGACGATGATGACAAACCTAGTAAATCACCTGTCCTGAAAAAAAAGGACAGTTCTGACTCTGAGTCGGATAGCTCGGAAGAGGATGTAAAGAAATTGAAACCTTTGATTCAAAAACCAAATACTACTAGCGAAGAGAGCTCAAGTGAAGAAGAGAAAAAACCTGTAAAGCCTATGGTAAAAAAATCTATTTTAACTCCTTCCGTTAAAAAACCGGACTCAAGTTCTGATGATTCTTCAGATGAAAGTGAAGATACAAGTAAGAAACCTACACAGGCTAATAAACCTGTAGTAGCTACGAAGTCAGGTGTGCAAAAACCAGCAGCCGCGGCTAAACCAAAAAAAGCTGAGTCAAGTTCAGAGGACTCTTCTTCTGATGACGATAAGCCAGCTACTAAGAAACCTGCCGTAGTTAACAAACCAATTCCTTTAGCAAACAAAAAAGCAGAATCTAGTTCTGAGGACTCGTCTTCAGACGACGAACCAACCACTCAAAAAGCTGTAGTAGCAAATAAATCAACTACATCAATTTCAAAAAAATCAAAATCAAGTTCTGATGATTCATCTTCTGAAGATGAACCGGCGACTAAAAAGCCTGTAGCCGTAAGTAAACCAGCTGCTGTAAGTGCAAAAAAAGCAAAATCAAGTTCCGATGATTCATCATCAGATGATAACGAGCCGGCTCCTGCAAAGACAGTAATTGAGAAAAAAGTAATTAATAAAAAACAAGAGTCTAGTTCCGATGATACTTCATCAGAGGACGATGAACCAGCAGCAAAAAAACCTAATATAAAATCACCTGCAGCTGTCACAAAACCAGTTGCTAAAAATAATAAGTCGTCTTCTGATGAAGACAGTTCAGATGATGAAGATACTAATAAGTCTGTAGTGAAGAAAACAACAGCTTCTGTCCCACAAAAGAAAGATGACAGTACATCAGATGATAGCTCATCGGATGATGGCGAACCTACCGCGAAAAAGTTGAAAAAATCAACAGAACCTGTAGTGAAGAAAACAATAGTTAGTGCACCACAAAAGAAAGATGATAGTACATCCGATGACAGTTCATCAGATGATGATGAAACCACAGCGAAAAAGCCACAAAAAGCAAATGAATCTGTTGTGAAGAAAACTGGTGCTCAACAAAAGAAAAACGATAGTACATCTGATGACAGTTCCTCAGATGATGGCGAACCCACAAATAAGAAAGCGAAAAACGCTGAAGAAACACCTAAACCAAAATTAGGACAAAAAAGAAAATTCAGTGAATCTGCAGGTTCTGAAACAAAAACAAATAAATACAATAACTTTGTTAAAAGTGGCGAAGGCAAGGTATGTAGACTCATTAATTCTCATTGAATATGTAAAAATATTTCTACTTTGCAAATTTATTACTAAATCATATAAATAATGTTTCTAATTTAAATTTGAAGCAAAATGGATTTAGCTCCACTCCAATTGATAAAAAGTTAAAAAATAATCACAACCAAAGCTTAAATAATTCGAATGGCAAGTCCCAAAAAAATGCTCCATTTAGACGTGTAAGAGAGGAAGAAGTAGAAATCGATGAACGTGTGAAAGACATGTCATTCGAAGCCAAGGTAAGGGCCTCAAATCAGTCAACCAAATACAATTAATGAATTATGAAGTGTTCACATAATACAAACTGTTCCAACTGTGCTTTTCCAGATTTAAATATTTTTAGAAAAGCAAACATATTAATGGGCTTAAAGATATAATATATAGATGTAGAATATTTGCAAAAAATATTATAATTGAATTTTCAAAATAAATTTTAGTGCATTTCTTTAAAAGAAGTAATTCGATCAGTCAAAATAAGCGAAGATAATTTTATATTCTTAATATAGTTTGGTTTGAGGCCTTGACTTTGATTATAATTATTTTATCAATATAAAGCAGTAATAAATTTACAAAGTTATGTATTTTTAAAAATATGCGATGTTGTATAATAAGATTTTGCAAAATGAAAGTCATAAACAAATATAAAAATATTTAAATAAATTAATTCCTGTAGAGCGAGGATGGTTTCAAGAAGCATGGAGATGGTGATAAAGGATTTAAAAAGTTTGGAGATCGTAAATCATTTGGTGGATTTGAAAAGAAATCATTTGGTGAAGGTCGTGGAGGAGGTGGCCGAGGAGGCGGACGCGGTCGTGGTGGTTTTGGTGATAGTGGCCGTGGTCGTGGTGGTTTTGGAGATAATGGTCGTGGTCGTGGTGGTGGATTTGGTGGAAGGGGTCGTGGTGGATCTTTCGATGGAAATAGGGGAGGCGGTCGTGGTCGCGGTGGTGGTGGCGGACGTGGTTCAGCAAATAATTTCAATAAATCTTTTGGTTCCGCATCATCACAAAACAAAAAAATCACTTTCGATGATTAGGTTAGATACATTTTTATATAAATATGCAGTGCAGTTGTAAAACAGTTTGTTTTAATGTTTACACTTTTTTTATACCAAAATATATAAGTACATATACGTTAATATGTTAAATTTTATAATAATTTTAGAAATCTATATAAATATTTAAAATTCAAATATACTAAATATGCTGTATATATACGAGATGAAAGCATATTTATTGTCTTTTAGACTACATTACTAAGTAATGTATAAATGCATATATGTTTTGGTTTATTTAATATACCTTATATTAGATTACTGATTATAGTTAAATGATCAAAATATTTTTAGAAAAATGCTGCGGGTTCTTGGGGTGATAAAGCTAACAAGGACTTAAAATTTACACGCGGCAGATCATTTAAACATGAAAAAACCAAGAAGAAGCGTGGAAGTTATCGTGGTGGACAGATTGACATGGGTGTCAATTCAATTAAATTTGAATAAATGACGTATAATACAAAAAGAAAAATAGTTATATAGATGAATATATAAACAAAATATAATAAAAATAAGTTGATATTTCAATGTTATAAATTGAAAAAGATTACAAAATACAATATACATTAAGCATACATAACATACAATAATTTATATATAATATATATATAATTTACAAAATAAAAGGAATATCTTAATTTTTGTTCTATTAGTTATTAAGATAATTGTAAATTCAGTACTGTAAAAAATTTCTGCAAACTGCATAACAACTTTTACACTAAAATCTTTCATTTTATTTATTTCAATTAAATTATTTTGACTCAATTTTAAAAACTTAATTGAAAAACTAAAAGGAAAAAGATGTGTCTATGTTGAAAATTATAATAAAAATGTATTTTAGTCTGTTTTATTAAGCATTTAAATGCAAACTAACAATAACAGAGTAAGAAACTAGAATTACTATTTTTGAAATAAATTACAATTTATAAACAAATAAATGGTATTTAATTAGAACACAAAAAAATGTTTTTACTGATATTATAATATTATAGTGAT
>NW_024033618.1:0-7421 GCF_002237135.1 Teleopsis dalmanni
TTGTGATTACAATAACCAAATAGCTTTTATTAATAAAAAACAGTATTTATTGCAACACAAACTTTTATTATTTTAAATACAACTTTAGAAACACTAACTAATTGACTGACTGATCAACTGACTGACTAAAATCTCAATAAATATTTTTAAATAAAATATTTTTAAATATCAGAGAATCTGACAATTTTAGCCTACTTTGTTGATTCTCACCACACAGCCCCTTCTAGAATTTGACGGCTGCATCTCGACAAATTCTATCCGTATTACACATTATTACTACCTCCTAAGCCTCAATGGAAAACGCACTATTCTACCCACTCGAGTCACCTTCGGTGCTATCTGCTTGTTACTGTCATCATCTAACACCTTGACACTATCTTGACAACAACCTTCATCAGCTTCATTTGCAAAATATGCTGGTTTCACTCGATCCATGCTGACGTTCATCGTGCGTCCTCTTGCCCTTATTGTTAGAGTTTTCTCACCACGACATAAAATTTCATATGGGCCCTCATACGGCTGTTTCAGTGGTGGCCGCACAGCGTCATCACGTAAGAATACGTGCGTACTGCTTTTCAAATCTTTAAATATGAATGGCTTTTCCGTCATATGACGCGATGTTTGCAATGGCTTCAGTTCGCTCATAGTTTCCCTTAACTTCTTAACAAACTCTGTTTGCGATACTTGCTTTAAATCACCATCAAACACCTCTCCTGGTAAACGTATATTTACCCCATAAATTAATTCCGACGGTGTCGCTTGCAAATCTTCTTTAAATGCCGCTCTTAATCCCATTACAACAATTGGCAAGGCCCTTGTCCATTCAACACTTGATTTACACTTCAGTGCAGACTTTAGCGTGCGATGAAAACGTTCGACAAGTCCATTTGACTGTGGATGATATGCTGTAGTTCGATGCCTTTCACACCCCAAAATTTTGGCTAGCTCATCGAAAAGCTTGGATTCAAATTGTCGTCCCTGGTCTGTCGTAATCCTTTTTGGCACACCATAATGCGCTATCCAATCCTTAATTAAAGCCTCAGCCACACATTCTGCCGTAATCTCCGCCAATGGTACCACCACCGGCCACCTTGAAAACCGGTCAATGCATGTCAGGCAATACCGCATACCATTACTATAGGGCAAAGGTCCCACGATATCAATATGAACATGCTCAAAACGTTGATCAGGAGCGTTGAAATCCTGCAACACAGTCCTGTTGTGCCGCTGGATTTTTGACTTTTGGCATGCCATGCATGTTTTCACCATTTGACTTATTTCAGTCTTCATTTTAGGCCAACAAAAACGAGAACTTATTAGTTTTATAGTTGCTTTTCTACCAGGATGAGCTAAATTGTGTAACATTTCAAACACTTGCGCTCGGAAGGACTTTGTAATAAACGGTCTCGGTTTCTTTCCGGATACATCACAATACACAGAAACACCCTCTGTAATTAACTCTACCAACTTGAGCTCCAGAGATGACGCTGTACAGTTTCTTATCAACTCGTTCATCTCTTGGTCAACTTTCTGAGCTTCTGCCAACTTATCATAGTCTAGTGATCGTCTAACTCCAGCCACTACACTTTCGACTCGAGATAAAGCATCTGCGACCGTATTTTTGCTGCCTGCTATATGCTGAATATCTGTTGTCAACTGCCCGATAAAATCTAAATGGCGTAACTGGCGTTCTGATGCTTTTTCAGATCTTTGTAAGAAAGCAAATGTAATCGGTTTATGATCCGTTAGCACAGTGCAATTCCTGCCCTCAATCATGTACCTGAAATACTTGACCGCCATATATATAGCAAGTAGCTCGCGGTCATAAGTACTATATCTTTTTTGAGTCTCTGTCAGCCTTTTGGAATAGAATCCCAGCGGTTGCATCTGTCCATCTATAAGCTGTTGCAACACTGCTCCTACTGCAACATTGCTAGAATCCACATTTAGCACCAGTTTCGCATTCGGAGCCGGGTGTGCTAGCATTGCAGCATTCGCCAGATTATTCTTACACACTTCAAATATTTTCTCGGCCTCTGCTGTCCAATCAATCAGAGATCTATCATTTTTCTTATTTCCTTTTAATAGCGCGTGCAGGATGCCATGATTCTTTGCGGCATTCGGGAGGAAACGCCTGTAAAAATTAATTGAAGCAATGAACCTTCTTAACTCTCGTACTTCCTTCGGTTTTTTAAAATTTCTTATCGCTTCTACCTTTTCAGCTATAGGTCTAATTCCATCCCCATTTATCACATGACCCAGGAAGGTAACTTTCATACCTTAACTTTCATAAAAAACACACACTTTCCCAGATTGATTCTCAGACCATGATCACTTAATCGTTTGAACACTTCTCTTAAATGTATTTCGTGTTCCTTTTCATCAGCTGATGCTATACATATATCATCTATGTACGTTACCACATAACTCAGATTCTTTAGGACATCATTCATAAACCTTTGGAAAGTTTGCGCAGCATTACATAAACCAAAAGTCATCATGTTAAACTCATATAAGCCGAACGGGGTTATTATCGCCGTTTTAGGTCGATCCTCCTCAGCAATCGGAATTTGATTGTAGGCCTTTTCCAAGTCAATGGTTGAGAAAATTTTCTTATTGTACAATATGCGAGTAAAATCATGTATATGGGGTATTGGATACCGGTCTGGTAGTGTTATTGAATTAAGCTTCCTATAGTCACCACACGGTCTCCACTTACCATCCTTTTTCGCCACTAAATGCAACGGACTTGCCCAATTGCTGTTACTTGGTCTACAAATACCTTGTTTCGTCATAAATTCAAATTCCTTTCTCGCAATTTCAAATTTTTCAGGATTTAACCGCCGAGGTTTTGCATACACTGGCTGTCCCTTGGTAACAATTTGATGCTCTACTAGCGTAACCTTCGTGGCCACCTTATTACTAGTAGCCGGTTCCGTAATCTCTTTATAATCCCGCAGAATGTTATGTACCGGGCTAGTCGCATCAATTGTGCTTAGCTTCACGCAGTGCATCTCTCTCTTCGAACCCATTACCTGGAGGCCTGTAATGCCATCTAAAATTCTCCTGTTCTTCAGGTCAACTATCAAACCAAAATTATTCAAAAAATCCGCCCCTATTATTGGGTGATTTACCTTCGCCACTAGGAACTCCCACAGGAACTGTCTGCGCAACCCCAAATTAACTTGCACTAATTTCGTTCCATACGTGCTAATTTTCGCTCCGTTTGCTGCGTATAAATAATATTGCGTGGCTTCATTTTCAGGCTGCATTCTCTTTGGCAAAATTGAAACTTCCGCGCCTGTGTCTATTAGATAATTTATACCTGTTTTTTTATCTTTGAAGAACAAACGGCATGCTTTACCCTCTGCCACTTCACTCGCCGTCAGACGTGAAGTGGTGTTTAGTTTTCCGCTGAGTTTCGCGGTGGTTTGTACTGGCAAGGCTGAACACATTTTGTGGACCTCTCCTTGAACCGCCGATGATAAAAACAGATATTACCTCTTCTAGCACTTGATGATCGCCCTTTTCCACGATCTCTGTCATTGCTTCTTCCTCTTTTGCCCAACTGAATGACCAAATTATTTATCATGACTTTCAACTCGTCAATTTCCTTCCTCATCTCCTTCGGTTCATTCCTTTGTACTACACAAACCGTTTCTGTTTCCTGTACCTCAAATACCTTATCAGCCACTTTGGCCCACTGTGCAGAATCACCTTCCACTGCAGCTACGATTGTTCTAACTCCCACTGGCAGTCGCTGTAACCACAATGACTTTAGTACATCATCATTCATTGAATTGCCGGCCATCTCCTTCATTTTCTTCAGCAATTGAGTTGGTTTCATGTCACCTAACTCCAATTCTGTCAGCAACTTACGCAGCCTTTTGTGCTCCGATTCTGTGAATTCATAAATTAACCGTTTCTTCAACGTCTCATATTTCAACACCTTCGGTGGATCTCGAATCACATCAACTATGCACTCCAGGTATTTCGGCTCTAAACTTGCTACTACATGGTCGAACATTGTATCATCTTTCGTTATTCCCGCATTCCTGAACTGTGCTTCCATTTGCAGAAAAAAAAGGTCCGGATGCTCTCTTGAAAACATCATCGGCTTAACTGAAACCCGGTATACCTCCTTGTCAGTGCGACTTTCTCCTTCTGCCGGAAAAAAATCTTCTTCCTCACGGTTAGTCATCTTGCTTGCTAATGTTGGGCTTGATAATAACTTACAACTCCTTTTTGTGTCGGGGTCACCAATGTTGTGATTACAATAACCAAATAGCTTTTATTAATAAAAAACAGTATTTATTGTAACACAAACTTTTATTATTTTTAATACAACTTTAGAAACACTAACTAATTGACTGACTGATCAACTGACTGAAAAAATCTGAATAAATATTTTTAAATATCAGAGAATCTGACAATTTTAGCCTACTTTGTTGATTCTCACCACACGCTTAAATTTTTTATAAACAAAATTTATTTAAAAAAAAAGCGTTGTTGAATTATAACTTTTAAATAAAAATATTTATTTGTATTAATATTTATTCATCAAGAAAATATTTTTTATATGGATGCTTAGAAAATACTTTAGTTATGATTTCACTATAAATATCACTATAAACTTTGTTTACTGAGTCTTGCATTTCGATAAATATTTCCCTCCAGTTTTCATTAAGGAATAAATTCATATTATTGCTTAGTTCTTTATCACTATTAAATAAGTTTTCAAAATTGAAATAAACACGTCCTGGATTAAGTCTTATTCTTATATTCTCAACTTTCATATAAGTGCCGCCATTCTTTTTGTATGATGTACCATTGAATTTTAATATTACGTCACTGTTGACTAAAAAAATATTAAAAATAGTTGATGAAAATTTATTATTTGTAACTTTTTTATACTGATAAACTCACCAATAGTCATATTACTTTTGCCTCTCCCATTTATGGGAAAGAAAAAAAATCTACCATTTACTTCATAATTTCCAATAATACTGCCTTTATCCATTTTAAAGCTAATTTCATGTTGTTTTGTCAGGTCGCTGTGAAAACCCCTACAAAAAAATAGTATTAATTAATTAAAATTAAAATAATGATAAATTTATAATGGCTTATTGTTGTTTTCGTAGAAATACATTTGAATTTTTATTATTTCTATATTCTGAAATACAATAGCATTTTATAACATTATTATAACAATTTATTAAGTAGGGAATATTATACTATGTTCAGACACACCTTAATTTCGCAAAAATCTTAATTTTATCTTTGTTTCAGCGAAATTAAGTTGTTTTTTCGACACAAAATTCAGTTTTGAGGTTAGAACGAAATTAAGCAAAATGACCTTAATTTCGTCGAAACCAAGGCTAAAATAAGGGATATTTCAAATGCAACTACGAGTAAGAAAAAAAAGCAAAAGACGTAGTTCAGATAAAGAAAAAGTGACATATTTTTAAAATAAATGTAAATGACAGTTGACTTTAATAAATTTGGGAAATATTTTGAAAGTAGTGCAAATTTTTAAATTTAAATATAGAGAAAGAACTGTAACTGTTATTAATTTAAAAAAGAGTTAAAAAAATAATTCATATACCTAAAATCCAATAAAACTATTGAATGCCATCTTTTATAGTTATAATAATCAACGTTTAAAATTTCCCTGAGCATGTAATTTTTAACTTTCGATTCATAAACAAAACACATATGATTTCCTTGATTTGAGGCAGTATAAACACTTTTGAAATTGACTTAATTTAATTTTTACGAAATTAAGGAAATTTGGCTTTATACAATGCAACTCGGATTGTTTAATGTACAGAGTTAAGCAATTGAAGTGTTATCAGCTACACATAGGTATATCTGTTACCAGCGGCGAGGCGTCGAATTTTTCAGAGTGTTCACTGAACACCTTAACAAAGCTTCCTTTTTAGATCTTTTTTTTATTAGGTGTTTTATTAGGTAAATAATCTCGCTATTTTGCTACTTAACATTTTTTATAATAGCTTTTCCAAACAGATTAACATAAACACAAAACGTACAATACAAACAAAACCATACATACATATGTTAGTTACACCCAACATTATTTATAATTAATAAAAGAGAAAAAAAATTTCTCTTAAAATATACTAAGGTTCAGAATAAAAACTGTACCGCGCTGCTTACAAAGTATGCAAATGAAATAATATTCACATTGGGACTATGCTCAATATTGAATAAACACAAAACATACAAACAAATATAAAAATAAAAGAGAAAACAAAAACAAAATCATCATAACCCTTAAATTAATGAGTGCAAGCGGTTCAATAAAAAAAGTGAACTTCCAATGTTATGCAAAGTAAATACAAAAGAGAAAAGAAATGGCTGAGCGAAAATCGCTTTACATTTGACGAGAGGTTCACTCGACCAAATTGAACCCCAAGTTCATACAAGCGTGCAAATACCATCAAAGTCACGGTTGCCGTTTTATATGAGCAAATGGTTCAATAAAAAAATTGAACCGCTCATAGTAAATACAAAGTAAAAGAGTAAATGAATGCACGAGAGTTTCTTACTCTTATGTAGAGGTTGCAAATAAATCAAAAACAAAGTCATTATTGCAATTTTATACTAGCAAATGGTAAAAGTGAAGAAAAAAATTAAAGAAATTTAAAATGTAAAATAATATTTAGATATATTTGAATTAATGTGTGATTAAAGATTTGGTTCAAATATCATTTTTAAACGATCTTCTGAAAAATGGTTTTAATTCATAAAATGAATAGACCAACTCCAGATATGAAGAATTTGGTACCTGATGTAAAAATATCGAAAATTGTCGTAAGTCGCCGTTTTCCTACAGCTATTTACCATAAAAACCAGTGGATCACAGGCTGCGAACATTTAAATAAATTGTTTTGCTGGTCTTGTATGCTATTTGCTTGTGGAAAGGAAAAAACTCAGGAGTATGGTGGAATAGTTTATAGTTGGAATTCAGTTTTGATCAAATTGTGAACACCTTACCAAATATAGCCAAATATAGCCAAATATAGCGTCCACCAAGATATAGCTTGGTGGACATTTTAGTGTAATCAAATGGCCAAAGATCTGAAAGTATTCCAACGAATCATTCGACGCATATTCCAAAATTAACTCAAAGTAAAGACTTACAAGTTCAAAAAGACTCAAAATCTTACACTAAAGCAACAAAAAGCTAGACTCGAAAGAGCAAAGGAGTAACGTATGTTACGCTTAAACGAATGTGGCGAATTTCTAAATATTGTGTTCTTTGATGAGAAAACTTTCCCTATTGAACAGTTTAGAAACTTAATTGCACGCACTGCCGAAATTTTGGGACTACGGATGGCCACTTAAAGTAAATTCCCATCTCAAATAAAAGTATGGGCAGCTGTGACCGCCGATGTTCG
>NW_024033619.1:0-7420 GCF_002237135.1 Teleopsis dalmanni
ATAAAATGTATTATGGTACACCCATAAATTTAAACACCTTTTTAGAAATGGCATAAGAAATATTATTGTGGCGTAGAAAGAACTAAAAGTAGTTTAGTTCATGAAGAACTAAAAAACTTATAAGACATTGTTTTGATTGTGTTGGAAAATGATATAGAATACGGTCCACGTGCTATCGACAACGACGAAGTAAACACAATAAACCTCTTGCACTTCTAATAAATATTGGAGTGCTAAACAATATTCTTTATTATCTTTGAAATAAACATAAATAATATATATTACGTATTAAATGTTAACCACAATTATATACTATATACTATAGAATATACTATAGTATATAGAATATATATATAGTATATAGAATTATTGGCATCTTATTTACTATATTACAATCCGTTTATTAAATTTAATATATTCTTTTCTCAATATGTACGTGAAGAGTGCACTCAGCCCCTTCCTGTGTACGCCCATGCCTCTTATGAAAAAAGAAACTATTTACAAGTTAGAAAGATTCGAATAGAAATGAGAAGATAACAATAAAAGTTTTGTTAATTTATTGAAATTTGGCTGACCATACAACGCTATGTTGCGGATTGTATGAGTACTTGCATCATCAGTGGTCTTAAAAAATGTTCGAATTTTTTAATTAGTTTATAGTCCATATATAATTTGTATGAACTACAAATGCAAGTGTAATTTATATATTTACATTATAAATATTATATATGTATGTATGTTTGTACGTATGTACGTATATATATTTTCATTTTAAAATTTCATTTTTACTGTATGATTAGTGAATCTAAAATTAAGATATAAATAAATAAAATCAAAATAGCGACTTTGACACATGTCGTCCATCGTATTATAAATATTATTTTTTAACTATTATTTATTAGTATTAAATACTAAGTATTATTTATAAGTATTATTTAAAAATATTCATATATAATAAAAATAATTAAAGTAATTTGTTTTTCAATTAATTTTATTTAGTATGCATATTTATATATATTAATAAATTAATATGAAAATTAAAAATAATTAAAAAAAAAATAATTTAAAAAAAAACATTTTTCTAAACCATAAAGATACATTTTCTTAGTATACTTTTGATTTGTGTAATTACACACAGCATCGAACATGTTCAAATACCACGCACAATGCACATTACAACATCCAACAATGTTGTGTTGGATTCACATTTGCAACCAAGCGACCAAGTAACCAAGTAAATCAGTTTGAGCTCGTCGGGCCACATGATTGTGTATCGAAAGTTCGCGCGGAAGAGTTTTGTGGGATGGAAATGTTATTAATATTAAAATAAAAAAATGTGCATTGCATTATTGAATTATATATAAAATTTAAATATATTATAAAATATTTGAATAAAACAGATTTATATTCTAAAACGAAATTAGATCTTTTTAAAGTTTAGTAAAAGAAAAAATACAAAAATAGCGGCTCATATGCAGGTAGCGCCTGTGCAATACACCAACAACAAACGCAGCAGAGTAGCAACAACAACGAAGTGTGTACACAGGTGAAAAATACGCGAAATTTCTGTGATAAATGATTTGTTGGTGATTATTGTGATAATGATGATGATGTCGATAATGATGATGTTGACAAAAAGTCATTATTATTATCAGCGCTATGGTTAGTTGTAATGATAAAGTGCATAGATTAAAATAATCCATAAAATGAGTAGCAAACAAAAATCAATAAGATATAAATAAATACAATAAATAATTAAATAAATAAAATTGGTAATATTCTAAGTGTTTTCGAGACTACATTATTTTGTTGGTAAAGTGAATGAAGTTGAAGTTGTTCTTTTTTAATATTGTTAAAAATATTTAAATAGAAAAAAAAATTTTGTTTATATTTTAATCACGGTTTGAGTTGAATTTATTTTTCATTTAAAAATATTTTTTTTACATAAAAAATTGGATACCACAAAGGATTATTAAAGCGTGTAGGGTAGGTCGTGATTATTAAATAAAAATTTTAAGCTTCAGTATATTAAGTTTATATAAAAATTTATTATCAGACTAATTGGTCAATTTAAATAGATATAAAAAAATTATAATTTATTGTTTATATTTCGAAACAAATTATATTTTATTAAAATATTTTTCTAATATTTCGACTATCTTCGATAGTCATCTTCAGTTTGTATCTTCAGTTTCCCTGAAGATGACAATCGAAGATAGACATAATATTGGAAAAATATTTTAATGAAATATAAACTGTTTTTAAATATAAATAATAAATTATAGTTTTTTTATTATTTTTATTTTTAAATTAATCAATTAGCCCGATAATAAATTATTATATAATATTTTTGGTCACAAATAAAATAATAATATATTAAGTTTATACATTTTTATAAAATTTTAAAAATATAATCAAAATAATTAAAATACAAAAAATTATAGGACCTCATATCTTACAAATATAAGATATTTTGAATTTCATACCCACAAAATAAATATACTCATAAAATATGGTAATCCCTTTAGTTTAATTTAAATAATATTTTTGCTAAATAATGCTAAAAAACTAGATATTAGATTTGTCGTTCCGTTATGAGAGAGGTAATTTCAGTTTTCTTATGCGTACGTTGCATGGGATAGAATCGTCACTCATTAATTGATTATTAATATGACATCATCTACAAAGTTTTCAGACGTTTGTAACAAATATCCATACCAATTACAAAAATGACATAATATATGCTACAGATACTCATATACGAGTAGGTGTTTATATATAAACAGAAATTATCTATTACTGCAACTGCACTCCTTCTACCTTACTCAATAAAAAATTAAACATTTATAGAAAAATTATTAAAGAAATATCATTTCTGTAAAGATAAGTGTATCAAATAATGTTATAGTCAAATAATTATCGTATAAATTAATGTTTGGTAATGTAAAGGAATATTTTATTTTACTTATATTTAAATCGTGCGAATGTAATTTAAATAGAAGACATATGAAGTGCTATGACCAAAAATTCTATTGCATTACTTTTCACTACAGGATATGCATATAATATTTTACCCAGGCATGTTTTCCTTAAAAGTTTAAAAGTACCAGGTAATTTCTTGCGTGGTATTAAATAAACGAAATAAATGCTTAAAATAGTTGATGTTAAGGTTAGGTTGAAATAGCAGCTTTGTGCTCAAACCCCAGTTGAGCATAAATATTGGCCCGTTGTGATACCACGTTTTAGGATTTTTCATACGCAAACTATAGTTCAGTGTATGAACAGTAATGGTAATCACAACTCCCCATTCATGTGAAAATTAATCAACCTGTCAAGTCTATAAACTTAGCCAAGTCGGTATGAAAAGAGTATGAAAAGAGGCCCTAAAAATTAGGAATCTTCTCCTAGCCAGTAATGAGATAGAGTACAGTTTGCTTCTCAATCGCGCCACCACAAACCCGACAAAAGTCATTATCGGGTTCACACAGTCGCATAGTGGTCTTTCTAGTATGCAATTACATGTCAATATTGATATCGTAGTGCTGAGTAAGTTATGCCTTAGTGGAAGCTGCTGAATGAAAGAAAAGAAGAAAACCTGAAGGTAAATCCTCAGTTTAATATTAATTTTGTGTGTTGAAATCAATAAACTAAAAAAAAAAATAAAAATCAATCTTCTAAATGTATTTTAAAATCTACTTTTGATTTCACCTAAATAAATTTAAACATTGATTGATAACGGGTTTCTTAACCTAAAATTCACCCATTAGCTATTATTTCCAAGTCATTAATTTGACATTTATTCATTAACTATCTTTTTCTTATATAAGGGATGTTGGCAACTGCAATAACAATAATGTTTCTGAAAGTTGAAATGGAACAATTTTATTTTCATTCCTAATGTCGTATGATTACGACACAATGTATCCACTACGTTTGTTGGACCGATATTAAACTGAAAAAAAAATTTAAAATGTGAAATAAGAACTACTCTAAGTTTGATCAGTGTTCTTCATATATGTCTGAGTTAGATTAGGAGACTTTATCCATGAATGATAATACTATATACAGATAATACTATATAGATGTGTTTAATAAATCAAAGCAAAAAAAAGAGTAAAAATTACACTCATTTAATCATGCATTTCATTAAACAACTATATTTAACTTTATTTATTTATTATTTTTATTTATCTATTGGGAACTATAGAGTCTTAAATATAAAAAAAAATTAAATGTTAAAATTAATTAAAGCAGTTTAATAAAAAAAATTACCTGAGCACTGGCTAAGGAAAGGAATACAAAAAAAGAAGCAGCTGTACTTATGCAAAACTATGCACAAAAATAAATAACCAATTTGCAACAACAACTAGGTTGTCTTGTGAACTAAATGCGTTCTTTTTAGTGTGGAAAATACTAAACTATATATTGCAAATGAATTATTGAAAATTTAAAATTTAAGCAAGTTTTTTTATGCTAACAAATGTTAATAGAAGAGTTATTTTTATACCTATATTTAATTTTTATTACCTTTTGAATTTTTTTTATATATTCCTCAAACCCCTTGCATATTTTAACATTCTTACTATACAAATAAATTTAAAAATATCTTATATTAAAATGTTTATTAGTATTTTAATAAATTATTTAGCTACTTGAAGAAGACTTTAGACTAAAGTCGAAATATAGAAGTAATAAAAATTATTGTAAAATGAATTCTTAATTTAAATTTTTAACAACAATAAAAAATTTTACCAATTAGGCTGCAACAACACTTTATATATACAGTGCTGTGCATAACAAAAGCAACCAAAATTTGCCCATCAAATAAATAAGTTTTTTGTCTACTTTTTACTTTTCATTCAAAAATCTAAATACACAGTTTTATTTGTTATTGTATTAGCTATTATAAAAAAACTACAAAATCTACAATTCTTCATAACGGGTTAATTAATTCACACAAATAATAAAATATTGCGAAATGCGGCTGTGCAAAACAATAGCAACTGAGACAAGATCAATGACCAAAGTGCATTCTAGCAAGATATTTTTTTGATTTTTTGCATTTTTATGCTGTGATTTATGTTTTTAAGCAAATTAGAACATAAACACAGAATAGTTCAATATTAAATCAGGTAATGGAAGTACGTTTTTATCATGGCTCGTGACACGTATACTTTGAAGTTTAAAGAAGCAAGAATTGAAAAATATTTAAATGGCAATACTTAAATGAAATAGCCAAAATATTTAAAATTAATTAGTTTATTGTTTCGCAGCTTATAAAAAAATATAATTTGTCAAAATACTATTAAAACGGTTTATTTGGGTGAAGCCCCTTGTAAGACTACTCATAGAATTGATAGAAACATCATATGAATTACAAAAAAAACAACCATTCGTGTCGTTGAAAAAGGTCGTAGCCGAGCTTAAACAAGGTGTTGACTCTAGTACTGTACGCAGGCTTACTCTTGAAGCCGGTTTCAAAAGTTACAGACCAGTCAAAAAACCAATGTTGACTAAAAAGCATTAGCAAAAGAGGTAGATTTTTGTTTTGCTTTTTAATTAATATTAACATACTTCATTTAGATCAAATTTCGCGTGGAATCACTTAAATTAGACTCTTACTAAATGGAAAATAATTTTTTTCAGCAATAAATCAAAATTTAACATCTTTAATTCTGATGGGATATGCACAGTACGTCGCGAAAAAGAAAAACGTTTGTATTCGCGTAACTGCCAAGCGACTGTGAAGCATGGGCGTGGGTCAGTAATAATTTGAGCGTTCTTTTCAGGATTTAGACTAAGATCTTTTCATGAAATTCATCAAATAATAGCCCAACATGTGTACAAAAAAATTTTAGAGAGCCATATGGTACCCCATGGCGGATGAAAAATGTCACTCCGACGGGTATATCAGTACGATAACGACCCAAAACACATCTTAAAGCTGATAAGAGAATGGATTTTGAAAAATGGAATTCCAATTTTAGATTAGCCAGCCCAAACACCTGATTTTAATTCAATTGAGAACATTTTGGTATTCTCAAACGTCGCTTTGGGGGTCGAAAAGTTTCCAAATGTTTGAGGTCATGAAAGATGAATGGTGTAAAATTCCAAATAATTTTATTAACAATTTAATATCACCTATGACCCGTAGAAGTGCCCAAGTAATAAAAAGCAAAGGACTTTATACAAAATTTAGAAAAATAATACATAAATTTAATATAATAAATAAAGTTGCTATTGTTCTGCACAGCCGCATTTCGCAATATCTCATTATTTTTGTGAATTATTTAACCCGTTATTTAGAATTGTAGATTTTGTTGTTTTTTTATAATAGCTAATACAATAACAAATAAAACTCTGTATTTAAGTTTTTGAATGAAAAGTAAAAAGTAGACAAAAAACTTATTTATTTGATGGCCAAATTTTGGTTGCTTTTGTTATGCACAACACTGTATATAGATACACTCATATATAATATTTGTTTAATAATAAAATATATTTTCTTGTTTTCAATAATTCATAGCTGGCCGTAAAATTAAATCCGTGATATGAAATATTATTTAACATTAAGATAATTAAAAAGCTTAGAATAATTACAAGAGATCATTAAAATACAAAAAAAAGAAATCCTAATAGAAATACTTGAAAGCCTCTTCAACAAATTTTTTGTATGTTTTAAATAAAAGCATCAACAAAATAAAATAAATATAAAATAAAAACAAAAAGAAACAACAACAACACTACAAAAGCAACCTGTTTTTATTCATTTTATTTGTTTAATATTAAAGCTTGTAATCAAAATACAACAACAACAGCAACAACAACATGAAGAAGAAATTCGTCTATGCCGGCAAATCGTCGTTCGTGTCGTATGCCTGAAGACCGCAAAAAATCGAAACGTGTACCGCGGAGTTATGGCAAATTCTGTGTAGTTTCTTAAAAATACCATAAAAACAAAATCTAAACGAATAAAATAATAATAAAAAAATCTTAAATAATTTGTTTTTCTCTACATATTTTAGAATGAATTAAAATTGTCTTAAAGAGGAATTAAATAAATTATAAGAAAAAGAAAAGAAAACAAATTAAAGTAACAAAATGAAATAAATTAATGAAATTTTATGTTTTCATTTAAGTTTGAAAGTGCAATAAAATAAACAAATAAAGCTTTATTTCAAAAAAAAAAAAAAAAAAATATATAAATAATAATAAAAAAGAAATTTAAATTTAATCTAAATACACATAAATAAATTTAACATAGAAGAGAAATAAATATTTGCTTACAAGATTAGTGGTGAATTCTATTTTTGATGTGCTCGATGTGCTAAAAATAAAACAAAATTATGAGCTTCACTTAAATCCAATTGGAAAAATCTATATTTAAGGCTCACTACCACCGGCATTAAATCATTACTCA
>NW_024033620.1:0-7418 GCF_002237135.1 Teleopsis dalmanni
CTAACGCAGTGCAATTGAGTTCAGTGAATTAAGTGAACCAATAATTAAATTTACTTTGTAATTTAAAGTGAGACTTCGACACACAAGAACTAGAATTACAGTTCCTGATAAAAACAAGCGAAAAGTATTTATATTCGCCGTGTTATATGCCGATATTATATATTCGCCGTGTTATATTTCGATATTTAAGTCGAGCTTTCAAACTAATTATTAAACTTTGGTAAAGCGAACGAATTTTTTTGTTTTTAAGAACGGAGGTTGTTGTCATCACTATACGTGCTTGGGTGTGGAATGCCTGCAACTGGACCGTAATTAAACTGAAACAATAACTTTGAATTGTTTTGAAATCAAAGCTATTAATCTTCGACAAAATATAACAAGGGCGCCACCTATAACTGTCATTTGCATAAGAGATCAGTAGCGTCAAGAAGTCTATTTCGCTTCATGGAAAATACAAATACAACCAAGGCACAAATAACAGAGGAGAGTCATCAGCTCAGACAAACACCTACAAAAGTTACAGCAAAGCGTATGCGAAGCAGCCCTGGTGAACAACAAACTATCAACACAATGAATATACAAGATATGAAGGCGATGTTTGCTGAACTTTTAGATGACAAAATGAAAAATTTGGCAACGAAAACGGATATAGAAGATATAAAAGATAAGCTAGTAGAAAATGCGAATCAAATTCAAAGTCTGAAGGAAGAAAATGCTAAGCTTAGAGAAGAAATGCAACAAATTAAAGAATCGAAAGAAGTTGATAGCAGGCGAATATCACATTTGGAGAACCAAAGCAAGAGGAAAAATATTGTAATCCGCGGCCTAGCTTGTGATGCCAACCAACGGACATTCGATCGTGTAACTCAACTATGCAACGAAGTTCTAAATATTCCAAGCCCACTGCCGATAGCTTCGGTAAGAAAGTTAAGCGAGTACAACGGAAAGGTGAATGTCGTTGTAGAGTTGGACACAGCAAACTCTGTAGAATAGCTGCTTAGTAAAAGTAAAAATCTAAAAGGGTCACAAAACACTTTAGAACGGGATCTTGATGCTGGTAAACTACTACATAAAAAACTTATGTTGATTTTAAAACAGAAAATTCTCACAGTAAGTAAAGTACACAGGGTCAGCGTTAGAAATGAAAAATTAAGAATTGGAGACTACTGGCTAGGGTGGAACAATAAAAATGAACTTGTTTGTAATGATCAAAAAGGCGAAATGGTTTTAAAAATATTGTATAAAGAATTAGCTACAAAAATAGATATTAATTATGTAAATCTTTTAAAAATATTAGAAAAGAAATAGGGACGCGCTGTCTGCGGAGGAAATGAAAATAGTAGTACTAGTAATATAGTTAATAATTTTAGAAACTTTCGTATTTTGTCATACAATATAAACGGTTTAAAAAATAAAATGATCTTTCCAGATTTTTTCGAATTCGTCAAAGGCCATGATATATTTTGTTTTCTAGAAACACATATAGAGGAGAAAGACTTGGAAAACTATAAAAAATTTTTCTCGGGTTTCGAATTACATTTCAAAAAAGCTACTAGAACAAGTCAATTCGGCCGTGCTAGTGGTGGAGAAATGTATGGAATTAAAAAAGAACTAAGGAATGCTGGCTTTATGTATTGCTTTGAAAATATAAATAATATTAACATTATCAACATAAAAACACAATATATAAATTTCAAAATAGTCCCGTTATATCTAAACTGTAACGATTGGGAAAATAATTTCCAACAACTGGCAAATCATCTGGTGGAGGAAAACGTTGAAAATACAATTTTAATTGGCGATTTAAATGTCAGAATAGGAAATATACAGCAAAACATTGAAGAAATATTTTTAAATGAATTTAAATCAGGCGTTGAGTGTAGACAATCAAAAGACGTAGTCGCTAACAGCAGAGGAAAAAAGTTTATTGAGCTGTGCTGTGATTATGGCCAAATAGTGCTTAATGGAAGAACGGCAGGAGACATTGAAGGCAACGTCACATATATAAGTAGTAATGGTTCTGCGGTAAATGACTTATGCACAGTTTCACAAGAAATGCTGACATATGTAGAAACCTTTACAGTAGAAGAAAGAGAATGGTCCGATCATATGCCTTTGGTGATAAGTTTAAAATTGCAATGTGAAATACAACAAAACACGGAACGAAAACTGCTTCCGACCCTCAAATGGAAAGATGCAAATAGGGTTCAATATAGCAAAAAACTTAAGGAAAATATAAGGACAAAGCTGCAAAATAAAACACATCTAGACTTATCAGATTTAACTGATGTTATACTAAAATCTACTCCCAAAATACGAAAATGTAAGGGATTCTATACCAAAAAATCAAAATGGTATAACTTCCGATGCTTTGTCGCGAAGAAAAAAGCTAAACACTTGTTGAGAAAATATAGAAGAACAGAGAGTAGCGCTACTAGAGCGAATTACTTAGAAGCAAATAAGAAATATAAAGATGTATGTCTGAAAAGTAAAGCTGAATATTATAGAAATCTAGAGACACGTATAAACACAATTAAAAATGGCAAAGAATGGTGGAAGCTAGTTAAAGAGCTAAGAAATAGGCCTTTAATAAATGAGGTACGAATTGCACCAAATGAGTTTAAGACACACTTTGAAAATCTTCTTAATCACACGCAAACGGCGAAAGATGTGCATTATGCTCCAAACTTTGTAGAAATAGACGAGCTCGACAAACCTATAATGGTGGGTGAGATATTGCAGGTCTTGAAAAAAGCGAAAGACGGAAAAGCACCAGGTTTAGATAGAATCCCTTACGAATTTTACAAAAATGCAAATACGGAATTTTTAGAGCAACTCGCGAAGGCATACAACCAGATGTACGACTCAGGAAGGGCAGATTCAAGTTCTGAACCGAGTATAATATTTCCAATACACAAGAAGGGAGATAGTTCGGTTGTAACCAATTATAGGGGTGTGGCATTTATGAACACAAAAGAAAAATATTGATGGGTGTGCTCAATGAAAGATTATCCAGTTGGGTTGAAAACAATGACATCATGTCTGAATACCAAGCAGGATTTCGTAAAAACTATTCCACGGTTGACAACCTATACAATCTAACATCCATCGTAAAGTTGAAATTTAATGAAAAAAAGAAAGTATACGCTGTGTTTATAGATCTAAAGGCGGCTTTTGATAAAATCGCTAGAAAATTACTTATGTACAAACTGAGGAGTATAGGCGTTTCAAGCAAATTTGTAGATTTTATTGAGTAGATTTACGAGACGACAAATTCGGTAGTTTGGAACGGAAGCGAAGTATCCGACAGTTTTAGCACAATTTCTGGTGTCAAACAAGGTTGTTTGCTTTCCCCCCTTCTGTTTGCGTTATATCTCAACGACTTACATGATTATTTGGACGGTGGTTTGCAGGTGGAAGAACTGAATATAAGGTTGTTGTTATATGCAGATGATATAGTCATCTTGTCCGATGATGCAGAAACGCTACAGAAAATGATATGGAATCTTGAAACATACTGCGACAGTTGGAATTTAGAGGTAAATTTAGCCAAATCGGCAGTCATGGTGTTTAGAAAAGGCGGTAGGCTGCCTAGTAGAGAAAGGTGGACATACAAAGGGGAAGTGCTTAAAATAGTCGCTGAATATACATATTTAGGGGTAACGCTCACGCCAAAAATGATATTTAAAAAACACCTGGAAAACAGGAATATATCTGCAAAATCAAGCATAAATGCCACTTGGAGTACGTATTTAAATAACGATAAAATTTCAATCAGGGCAAAGTGGCAAATGTTCAATGCAATTTGTAGAGCCATACAAGGCTATGCGGCGCAAATTTGGGGGAGTGACATGTTTAGCGAAATAGACAAATTACAATGCTACTTCTTCAAAAGAATTTACAGGCTTCCCAATTTCACTCCAACCTACGCCATAATGCTGGAATCAAATATGGAAAGCGGGCATTTGTACACAATGGACTTGCATTTAAGATACGTCTACAAGACTTTGTTTGAATATAATGAAAGGAGATTGCCAAGAATATTGTCACAAAAAGTTCTGCAAAAACATGTATTTTGGGCGGAGAGACTAAACGTTTTGGGAAATGAGGCAAGCCTAGTTTGGAATGATGAAACAACAAGCCAAGAATGGAAGAACAATAATTTCGTATTATTAAATCACTTAAAAGTGGAAAACAGAGTAAAAATGTGGCGAAAAGCATTGAGAAGTGAAAGCCGAATTTATAAGTACCTAGACCATAACTTAGGGGCTCAATATTTTACAGAAAGCTTCAGTCGTGCGCACATAATGTGGATTTTTAAGGCGAGATGCGACTTAATTCATTTAGATGGCAAATACAATAGAAACTGTACACTGTGCAATCTCAATGAAACGGAAAGCATACAGCACTTCTTAGGCCGCTGTCCTGTATTAAGGCCGTTTAGACGAATTTGTTTTGAGAGAGAAACGTTAGTGGAAGAGGAAGTAATCAATGTGCTTAATGGGGAAAATGATCCTAACTGGAAAAAATTGATTAACTATATTACTAGTGCTTTAAAATACAGAAAACTAATTATAAATGAATTTAATACCTTTTAATTAATATTTAAAAGCGTATACAATTAATTTAAATTCTGTATAATTCCTTTTTTGTATTGTAAATATAAATTAAGTTTGTAAATTTAAATTTTGTAAATTCTTAATTTTAATTTTGTAAATTTTAAATTTTAATTTTCTAAACGTTATGCAAGAAAGTAAATTTATTTTAAACCAACATCTCCGACAGACGACTATAAGTCATTGTCGTATTCTTTGTTTGTTCAATTCAATATTTTTAAGTAACTATAATGTTTTTAGACTTAAGGCTTATTACTTATTTATGTTAAAAAATTTGTTTTGAAATTGAATAATAAAGAATCTAATCTAATCTAATCTAAATCATCATAAGGAATAACTCAGATGAAGTAAAATTATATTTTTATTGAATCATTCAGCTGAAAGAGAGTTGAAAAGAAAGAACTTAAAGAAGTTGCAATATTATTTAAAATTTTTAATTGGGCTGCAGTAAGATATCAACAAAAAAAAAGATATCAACAAAGTTCTGTAGGTCAAAAAAATCAATTTTTAAGAAAGAATCGATGAGATGATTATCACTAAGGTTAATGTAGGTACAAATATCTACATTTAGGCCCATAACATTTATTTGGGCCTGTTTGGGTTATTTATTTGGGTTATTTGTATATGAGTATGAATTATTTGTTTGTGGAAAAGTAAGAGACACATAAAAATAATTATGTATGAAAGATATATTATAATAAATTATATAATATAAAACAAAATGCATTTAATTATTATATCTTGAAGCTTACTTTAAAAAGCGAAGGAGAAGAGTTATTAGTTGGTTATTTTTTTAATAATAACTGTTACGATCCCTAGTTTCAGGGCATTTGGAAACCAAAGAATTGTTAGTTGAATGAAAAAGTTATATGCGTTTTGAATTTTGGAAAACGTAGGTTATAATAAACTAGGCCACACTGGATGCTACTCTAATTATGAAAACAGCTTGAAGGTGTTTAAATTAGAGACTGCGACATATATATCTGCGGACTGATATAAAACTTAAATGTAATTATGGACGTAAAATCTTCCAGAAAAAGGGTTTATAGTGGCTTTTTGTGACTTGTATTTAACTTCTTACTAACACAAAATAAAACGATCAATGCTATATATATTATATAGGTATTTTGTTTGTTATGTTCCGAACAACTTATTAACCCGAGAACTAAAGACGTGTTTCTTACTAACTTTTTCAAAACTAAATTTTTTAATGTGAACACTTTAAAATTAAATTTGTGGTTGCTGCAATGTATGAATGTTGACGATACTACCCCTTTCGAAAGACGGAAAAGTATCTTGCGACCATATCCAGAACAGTTTGCGAAGGTAGTAACTCGTTCATAAACATTCGCAGTTTAGCAACAAATTTAGTCTGAGGGATTGTGACGTCACCATTTAGTTTCTGTGTAAACTCCCCAGATAAACGTGAACCAGTACCATAAACCAGTTGCGAAGTCCGAGAAAAATGAGAGGAAAGATTTCAACCCAGTTCTCATTTTAATAACACTTAATGGCTGCATTTAAAGACCTGTGTAACCTTTCAATAGTACCGTTAGAAGCGGGGTGATAAGTCGTGGTACGTAAGTGTTCAATTCCAAGGAGTTTAGACAGTTTCTTGAATAAATAGCACTCAAAATGGCGGCCCTGATCTGTGTTTACGAGTAACGACACGCTAAATCTTGTAGCTCAAGTGGAATAGAATGCGAAAGCTTCATTTTTGGCAGAAATACGCTGCAATGGGCAAATCTCAGACCAGCGTGAGAAACGATTGATCATTGCCAAATTGTCAAGCAATAACAAGTACCTCCAGAGCATGGCAGTATCCATATTGATGTGGTCAAAATGAGACGAAACAACTAGGTACTGATGAACAGCTGCCTTGTTGTGGCGGGACACTATGCTTGCAGTGCAGGATTGGGTCCAAATATAACAGTCCTTTATATTAGGCCAGATGCTAATAATTTGTGAGTTTTTTTACCGTTTGAGTAACAAAGGTTGTAAATTGAATCAAAAGTGATTTTGCGAAAATCCTTTCTCATAACCAGACGAACGTTCCCGGTAGAAATGTTGCAATTCACTGACACAGCAGAACTGAGCAAAGCGATGGGCTTGATTTACAAACTCGAATCTGCGTTGAAAAACATTTTTATTTCTTCATCAGTCTCTTGCTGGCGAGAAAGTTCTTTGTAAATAATTGTTTCGCTGGTAGAATAACTTCTATTGGACCGTCTGCAACAATGTTGTTGTATATTGGGTAAAGAAATCCAAATGCCAGATTTGCATCTGACTAGCATTGTCGACATTCTTAGTGGAATCAAACTGAAGTGATTTACGAAATGGAAAATTCTCTGCCTTCCAGTACATAGCGGAAGTGCTTCACGCTTTTGTTATTTATCCAAAAAAGGATAGGTTAAATTGCTGTATCCCCGAAACCAAAATAAAAATGCCAAGTACTTAGATTTCTTTTATTTTTTATTTATCATTATTGATTCAACATTTCTTCCTTGCTACTTGTCCATAGTCTTATCTTATTAAAATTTTATTATTCATTAATAGTCGTTCTGATGTACTTTGTGTAGCATATTCTTTTATTCAAATATGATAGTAATTAGTGTAATATTATAACCATTTTTATAATTGATAATTGTAAAATTTATTTAAATTTATTTAATTTTTTACAATTTTGTTGAGTTATTGTTTAATCACTTTTTGTGTGCATCCGTGTGCTGACACTTGCGCGTTCGATAAACAAGAGACAGAATCAAACCAACGGAGTTTACTTGCAGCCAAAAAAGATAACAT
>NW_024033621.1:0-7413 GCF_002237135.1 Teleopsis dalmanni
AATTAAAATAAATGATAAAACAGAAGTAAGCATTTTTTATCTTACTGTTTTGATATATTGCAATATGTTATTATTTTTGCTCATATAATTTTAACGAATGACTAGAATTTTGCAACATATTTCCAAAGAGCATTCACTCTTTGAAGACGTAAAAATTTTTGCAAGAAAAAATCTAACTCTGAAGATTTTAAGAGCATTGTTTTTTGTTTCAAATGTTTTCTGAAAAGAAATTAAGGCTATTATATTATGTACACGAATTTGATATAATTATATATGGATTTGTAAATATTATGTTGATTTTTTTAAAAACATGGTAACTCATTTAAGTATAAATGAGAGAGATAAGAAAATTAAATGAAAACAAATATGACAACAAACAAGATAGGGTTACTACCAGCTTCTGAAAGAAACAATTTTATGGAGTAGTTATGTTATTACACAAAATAATAAATTTGTGTGTTTTCAACATTTGCATATACATATATATCAATAGTTGCAAATAGTTTCAAACCTTTGCTTTAAAGTTTCAAAATAATTTGTATTGAATATTTTAAAGTGTCAGTCTTAAAATATTTTTAATGTAAATAAAAGTCTTTCATATTGAACACGTGTGTGGTTTATATCTGTTTCAATTTAATCTGTGTTAAAAAATTTGTAAAATATATCATTATTTAACACTTCAGTACATTTGCATGCACTATTCCATCTTAGTTCTAAGTGGAATGATTTTCAAGGTTTCAATGAGCTCTTCCTCTAATCATAAAATACCTAATCTGAATGTTTTTATTTTAGAACTTAAAAAATTAACAAATTTTTAAATAATATTTACACGCAATATAAAAATTATTAAACTATTCTCTCAAGAGATATCTAATATTGTGTATTACACAATTTGTGTGTATTTTGAAATATCATGGCCACACTAAAGGATGGAAATATTGCTGATTGGTAGTGCTAAACATTTCCGTGAAAAAAAATAATTATATATTTTGATACTCTATATTTTGTTTGCACAAATTTTATAAAAAAATAACGTTTTATAATTCATATCAAAATACAATAACTACAATAGGAATTGAATTAAATCCATATATACTATTTTCACATTATACGAAATATATGAAGGACAAAGAAAAATAATACTTTGTGATTACAAAACGTTTAACAACATTGACTGTGCCAAAAAAATATAAAAAAAAACTTCCAACTAAGCGTCCAAACCATACATGAAATAACAAACTAAATAGTTAATTAATAAAAAAATAAACAAATTATAATGGGTAATGCAAACGCAAGTATGCACAGAGAACGTCACAAGTCAATCGACTCTACACCGAATTCACCCTTTCGTGAGTTAAACGCAAGAGACTCCATCTCATCAAATAGCGGTGTACCACAAGGTGTAGTTACAGGGGGTGGTACCGGCAGTCAAGCTTTTGCTTTCGACAACAAAATCGATACACCACGTTCAGTGTTACAAGTTGGTTCTTCGCAAGAAGACGATGAAAATCAACCGTATTATACAAAACCAGTAGGTAACAGTGCGGCTGATACTTTTAACGAATACGCACCTACAACGCGCAAGCGTTCTAATACTGTCTCAGAAGGTACAACATCGATAAGTAATATGTCCGCTATAGAGGCAAAAGAAACCAAAGATGATGAAAAAGAAGAAAATTTAAACGATGAACAAGCGCTAAAAAATCCAGCTTTGCCAACAGTTTTACGTTGGGATGGTGGCGGAAAAAATGTTATGATATCAGGCACGTTCTCCAAGTGGAAACCAATACCAATGGTTCGAAGTCATGGAAATTTCGTTACTATTATTGATTTACCGGAAGGTGACCATCAATATAAATTTTGTGTTGATGGCGAGTGGAAGCATGATCCAAAATTGGTAAGTATTATAATATACGTATTTTATTATAAAAAATAAAAAAATCAATAAGTTCTTAATTAATTATTAAGATTTCGTTCATATTTTTCAACTTTTAAATATTTTGTTTTGAAATTGAGAAAAGCGTTGTGTAACTTATTCTTCTGGAGAGTAAAATATCAATGGAATTTTGTTTATGTGCTAATTGATTTAATTTATTTAATACTTTCAACAGCAAAATAATAAATTCAAACTTATACATGTATGTATATCTGTAATGTAAATAATAAATTGCCTTAAAGGCATCAATATTTAAACAAATAAAAAGAGAGAGAAGTAATATAAATATAAATGTAAATAAATATTCGTTAGTGGAAAAATATCAATATTTTGTTTATCTCTGAATATATTCAATGGCTTAACAGAATGCTCTTGATATTTCATAAGAGATCAAACAACTATTTATATATAGGTATAAACATTTGTGTATATAAATGTATAAAAAAATTGAGCTCTAAATGACAGTTTAATTAACTTCGTAAATATCAAACAAAAAGTGTACAGTTTTAATGATTTAATTGTTACATAAAAAATACATAAATAGATTAAATATTTACCTTATCATATTAATAAGTACAAAGCTATATCAATACAATTGTAAAAGTTTGGTTTATGAATGTATTCAATTCAATAATGAAACTAAAACTTAAATGACCAAGACTCAAGGGCAAATAGTAGTAATCAACGGGAAAGTTTTCTACCATTTTTGATGGTTAACGTAAGTCACAGAATTTTATGCTATAGACAAATACATATTCAGATTATCAGGCAGCTATAACATTCGAATCTTAAAAGTTTAGATCCTAATTGGTTCGATCTGAATTTTGTGCTATAGACAAATTCATATTCAGATTATCAGGCAACTATAAAATTCAAACTTTAAAAGTTTAGATCTTAATTGGTTCGATGTAACGAATATCTGATACATGAGGTTAATACGAATAGAGTTATACTTGAGTACGACTGACAAGTATTACTCATCGAAAAATTCAACTGTAACAAAACAGCTAACAAGCTTGAGAAGAACAATTACTTTACTTTTTTTATAGAACTCAAAATTTCGTAATAAAACTCACATATCAGACTACATTCTTACTTGGAAACAAAGAATTTAAATTGTTTTTAGAGTCATGAACAGACACCAAAGGTTTATAGACACAAAGGTGTTTATAATCCTAAAACCTCACATGGACCAACAACAAAAATACTTACCAGTTTGAGGTCTGTTTGAGCTGCAAGATATGTCCTAACATAACTGAGAGCTTGATATGATATAGCCAAGTACAAAACAGTTACTTCTCACACATAATTACTTTTGTCTCCAATCTATATTCCAACTTCATTTTATGTCAAAATGTACATAAACAATTTGAACTCTATTGATTTATGGCTTCACACTACTAGGGTGACAAGATTTTTTCGCTTAGATCCAATTCAGCATTTCTATCTATCCCTCTTCATAATCTTGCTTTACACTCTTAACACTTTCAGTGGTTTAAATCCTTTTTTGTTTCAACAATTTTTCAGAGAATAATAACACGGGTGGAGCCTTGTACCAATGTATATTGTTAGCTTTATTTGTTTTATATAACTTAGGAAACTTTTTTCATAGGCAACACAAAAGAACCACTGTCTATTTGTTCACTGTCCTTTCTAATAGTAAGAGAAATATAGAATATGTTTTAATTCTGAAAATTTAAAAACATATCTTTTCTATAAAATTTGCACGTCTAATATTAATCATTTGCGTTAGAAAATCTCTAAAGATTTTTAAACTAAAATAGCACATGTTCAACTGTTATTTATATTTTATTATTCAAATTTTGACAATGTAATGAAATTTTATTATTTTGTAATATTTAGGTTAGGTTAGGTTATACCGGTGATCCCTAGTGGATCCACTTAGGCCTTTTGGCCCATTGTGATGCCGTATATAAATACTAAAAATCTCTGGGTTTAAAACCACCTAGAACCTTTTGCGAAGCATAAAATGCTATTTAAAGCCCGATCCTGTAACTGGTCCAGGTCCTCAAGGAAGGGGGCCCCTAGAGTACTAAATCGCCGACGTGCAAGAGCTGGACAAAAACACAACAGATGAGATGCGCTCTCATCAGATTTGGGTGAAAGGAAGACCTAGTCTTCTAGCATGGTTCCCTAGCTTACAGTGCCCTGTAATCAACCCTACCAGAAGACCAATGTCCTTGCGGGACATCTCAATGAGAGTTTTCGATTTCCTTTTATCGGAAAGTGGCCAGATTGCATACAGATGTCTACATATCGTTGAGTCTTCCCATCTTTTATTAAAAGTATTTGTGCAGAAAGAACTCAATATCAGTTTACATGATGTTAGTGATATGCCCAGATAGTCTAGGTGCTCCGAGTATGGCACTGAAGCACCCTTTCTGGCTAACTCGTCTGCTTTGCAATTTCCGAAAATATCCCTATGGCCGGGAACCCAGATTAGAGAAATATTGAGCTGCGTCGACATTTCGTTTAGAGATGTGTAGCAGTCAAGAACCGTCCTAGATGTAAATTGGACCGAACTCAAGGACTTTAATGCAGCTTGACTGTCTGATAGTATGTATATATTCCTGCCAAATATATCATCTACATTCAAACAAGCTATAGCTTCCCTGATGGCGACCACTTCCGCCTGAAAGACACTACAATGATCTGGAAGCCTAAAGAAGGAAGATTTGTTCAATTCCTCTGAGAAAACTCCACTACCTACACCACTACTTGTTTTGGAACCGTCTGTGAAAATGGTTACGCCCTCATCTAAGAAGGGTCCACCTGACGTCCATGCCTCTCTAGATGGAAACACAACATCAAATTTCCTGTCAAAGTTGAGAGTGGGTGTGATGTAATCAACGTTTTTAGGAGTAAAATTGAAAAGATTTAGAATGGAGGCATGACCATAGTCACTGTCTCTCCATTGTGAGGTAGCTTTTAGTCTTAAAGCAGATGAAGCTGCCATTTGTTTACTAATAATATCCGTTGGCAGTAACTGAAGCATCAAATCTAGTGCAATGGATGGTGTGGTGCATAGCGCCCCGCTAATACAGAGTTCAGCTCTACGCTGAATCCTGTTAAGTACTGAGCAGTACGAAGATTTATCAAGAGCTGTCCACCATACCGTAATACCATACATTAATATGGGCCTAATAACAGCTATATATAGCCATTGGGTGATGCGAGGTTGAAGACCCCACTTCTTACCAATAGCTTTCTGACATAGAAGAAGCGCAACATTGGCTTTTCTTGCACGCTCTAGAGTGTTTTTCTTCCAAGTGAGTTTCCTGTCGAAAACTATACCTAAAAATTTGGCTTCCTCCTTCACATGTATCACAGAACCTCGTAGAGAGGGTGGAGAAAGATTCAGGACCGTATGTTTTCTTGTGAAAACCACGATTTCAGTTTTATTGGGATTCACCCCAAGGCCACATTTTTGTGTCCAATTGTTTAGGATATTAAGACCATTTTGTAGAATATCCCTAAGAGTGGTAGTATATTTTCCGGTGACCGTTATCGCAATATCATCCGCGTATGCAATAGTTTCGCATCCCTCCGCCTTCAGTTGTATTAGCAGTTCATTCACCACTATGTTCCAAAGGAGAGGGGAGAGTACTCCTCCTTGGGGGGTACCTCTATTTACCCTTCTGCATGCCGTTGATGAGCCCATCGTTGCTTCAATGAGTCTGCCAGTTAGCAGCTGATTTATAAAACCAATGAGCGCATCATCAACACCCAGACGCGAAATCGCGCTTACTATTGCACTCGGGAGTATATTGTTAAAGGCCCCTTCAATATCTACAAAAGCAACCATACAAAATTCTTTGAGTTTTATGGATTTTTCTATTCTGTAAGTGAGGGAGTGGAGAGCTGTCTCTGTAGATTTTCCCTTAGTGTAGGCATGCTGTGAGGGGGACCACTGGTTGGGGCTTACAGCACGCCTTACTTCTACGTCTATTATTCTTTCAAGAGCCTTCAACATGAAAGAGGAGAGGCTTATAGGACGGAGTTCATTGGGGTTATGGTGCGAGGTTTTACCTGCTTTGGGTATAAAAACTACTCTAACCTCCCTCCATTTAATCGGGACATAGTTAAATAAGAAACAATGTCTAAAAATTGCCAAAAGCCGGTTGTGTATTAACTCCCACGAATTCTGGAGCTCAATTGGATGAATACCATCCGGTCCTGGTGATTTGTAGGGTTTAAAACTAAAAATAGCCCATTTGACGATCTGCAGGTTAACCTTAATAGAGTTAACCGGTGAGAGATTAAGGCACTCTGGGGATACAGCTACCGAAGTAGAAGATCCCGGAAAGTGAGTATCTAGTAGTAATTGTAAAGATTCGCTACTATTATTGCACCATGTCCCGTCAGATTTTTTGAGTAACTCTGGGACAGATGGATTTTTGGATAAGATTTTACGCAGTCTAGAGGTTTCAGAATTGCTATTTATTTCTTGACAGTACGATTGCCAAGTGTCTCTCTTGGACCTACGTAAATTTTTCTTATATTCCTGCAGAGAGGTTTTGTAATTCAGCCAATCACTCTCATTATTATATAGCTTTGCTCTGTTGAAGAGTCTCCTACACTCTTTTCGTAAAAAACCTAGATGCTTATTCCACCAAGGTGGGTTACATTTCCTACTAGGTTGTGTGGGGGGACAAGCATAACTGAAAGCTTCGTTGAGCACTGAGGTGAGATCTTGGACTTGATTGTCTAGATCAAAAGTGTTCCCAGGGGGATCGGAGGAAGTGGTTAAAAGCAGCTCACTTAGAGCTGCATTATAATTCGTCCAGTTTGTGTTTTTAACATTTCTGAACGTTTTTTGATTGCAGATGTTCGATTCATCTAAGGTTAAGGTGAATTCTAGAATCATATGGTCTGAGAACGAGTGTTGAGTGGACACTTTCCAGTTCTTGACCGATTCGTGAAGCCTAGCAGTAGCAAGAGTGACATCTAACACTTCCTGCCTGTTTTTAGTAATAAAAGTTGGCATATTGCCATCATTGCAGATGAACAGATTGTTACTAAATACAAAATCAAAAAGTAACTCACCTCTTTCATTAGTATTTGAGCTGCCCCAAACCTCATGATGAGCGTTGGCATCGCAACCTATTAGAAGCTCTACCCCGAGTCTCCTGGCGCTGCTTGTTAGCTGTATCAGGACATTCGATGGTAGTGTGGCATGGTCATGTGCCAGATATGCAGATACTGCCCATATTTGGCCCCAGGAGCCCTCGATACTTACTGCGGTTTGGTCACCATCACTATATTGCGAAAGTAAGAGGGCATTAAATTTTTTATTAACCACTATGCAGGACCTAGGCTTACCCTTATTTACCGCATAAAATAGGTTGTAGTTATTAGCCCTGATTCCGCATACAAGATCCTTATAAATCCATGGTTCTTGTATCAGGACCATATCAGCCTCGTTGTTGCTGAGGCGTTGCAGTAGACTGGCGGAT
>NW_024033622.1:0-7412 GCF_002237135.1 Teleopsis dalmanni
GAATAATCAGCGCTAGGCATTACCATTCAGCGCTGAGGGAATCGATTCCCTCAGCGCTGAAAGTCCCGCTGGGAAGTTGAGGTGCTGCAATGTCTGAATGTGCTGTGCCGTGTCGTGCCGTGAGGAGGAAAATATTTTAGCAGATGAAACAGTGCCATGGTATTTTTTTTTCTGTTGCTATGATTACTACTGGCGTCTTAGTCAAAAACCGGAAAGATGTGAGAAGTGAAGTGGTAGTACTTGAAGTAGTGGTTCGACGTGGTTTAATGTAGGTTGAACGGGGCACTACACTCGAAGCCAAGCAATCACGTGCGTTAATACAAATATAAAACGCCAATGTCTGACTTTCTCAAATTAATCATTTATATTAGCAACAATTAATATTAATATATAATGTTTAATATTTACATATAAAAAAAAAACTTGATTTCATTATAATAATAAATAAGTAATGGAAGCCAAAGAGTTCAATCAAAGATATTTAGATCTTAAACAGATCTAGTATCTAAATGAGAAGTAACTTTACTACTTTTACGAAAAACAGTAGTAGAGAGGAGTAATTTACAATAGGAACTCGAGCTAGTATCTAAGTAGAAAATAGCCATACCATTTCTTTTATGAAAAATAGGGGGAAAGACGAGTTATTAGTAAAAAGATTTTATTGTTAACAGATCTAATACTTAAACAAAGAATAGCCATATTACTACTTCTAATTTGAATAATAAAAGTAGGGTTGAGTAATAAGCAAAAAGAACTATATCTTTAACAGATCTGGTCATAAAGAATACTCATATTACTACTTTCAAAAATAACAAGAGTAAAGACGCTTAATTCGCCAAAGGGTCTGCTTAACAAATCTAGAACCTGAACGAAAAGTAATCATACTACTTTTTTCATCGAGAATAGCAGTAGGGAAAGGCATTACTAAAGACACCTTGAATTTTAACAAACCTAATTTCTAACAGATACACCACATAAACGAAAAATAGTCGTACTATTACCTTCAGGGAGAGATAAGCAATTAGCAAAAGCATCTCGATCTTTAGCAAACGAATATCGGTCTTTAAGAATTCCGAAGAGTAGCATATTACCATGAATAAAAGGAGTACGGACGAGTAATTAGTAAAAGAAACTCTATCTTTAGCAAAAGAATCTCGATTTTTAATAAATCCGGTAACTAAGCGAAGAGTAGCGTTTTATAAATATCAGAATGTCGAGAATATTTAATTCGAGGTTTGTCTTTGCTGATCTTTAATACCAAAAGTTTGTCCAAAAACAGGGAACGGATGTTCTGTTCTGCTTTAAGTAATAGAAAAGAACTTGTAGATAAATCTCTGATTTGTAGTGGATTTAAAAGATCCTGTTACAGTACATTCATACAAATTTTCAATTCAACAAAAGATAAAATTTTATCATTAATAATTCGAGATAAAAAATTATGGTTAGATGATTTAATGAATAATATTGTAATATTGTAGAAAAAGTATATAGCAACTGAAACCCCCCACATATGTATATATTGTGAAACACTTAAAATTTCAATACAGTGGACTAAAGAAATTTATATACATTATACCAAAAACGTAATTCTCTAAGGCTTGAAAATAATCAATGGAGAGCATCAAAAAATATTTAGTATTTTGAAAATATAATATATCAAAAGTTGTATCTAAGCTACTATAAGATATATTTCTTCGTTAAACTTAATCGTTAGATTTAACGAAATTTTTAATTTAACGAATATGCGATCCAAACAAGCGTTCGTTTATTTGAACGACAACTGTACTTTCAATAGTGAATGATAAGAGACTTCTGTTACTTTCAATATCTTACTTTCAATATCAATATCTTAGCCTCATTCCTATATGAGGCTTACCAATTTCTTAGACTGGCCTGTAAAGTATTTACGTATAACTTGTAATTTTTCAAAGCGTTATATATTTGCCCTTACTTAGAGTATTCAAGCTATCGAAAGGACTAACTCCGAATTCAATTAATTTTATGCAGCTTTGTATATGATAGATATTTAATGCATAGCACTACTGTGTCTCTGAAGTCTGCACTTATATGTAAATTGGAACAGATATTTAATAGATGTTAATTCTAGACTTAAGTCATATCAATTCAAATTGTTGCGATACTGTTACTGTATTACTGTACTGTATTAGATATAATATAATTTTGTTGACATATTTTCTTTAATAATGAATAATCTCTTATCTAATGTTGATCGAGTATCAGATATATTCTCTATTATTTCCTACTTAACTGTTAGTCTCTATTAAGTAAAATAGAATAAAATAGATTACTTAATAAAATGAATATTGCTTCATCTACTGTATTGATTAAGTTATTGAGTTATATCGATTATATCAGCTGAATTTGATTCAATGCTCTATAACTTCCTACTTATATGTTAGTCTTTATTAGTAAAAATCTATTTTAGTGTCTATCGCAATAAATAATAATAATAAAACTTTAATCAAATCAAGCATTCGAAGTAAAGATAACGTTATGAATCCCCGAAAAGAATTTCAATATAATTTTTATTTCGAACAACAGTCAATCATGTGTTAAGCTGATGCATTGAAATTTGATGACTGATTAGAACAGTGATTCTCCTTATCAGTTCCTAATATAGAATAATAAAAAAGTATATAAAAAACTGTTGAATTAATAAAACATATTCATGCAATTGCCGATAAGGATAATGTCTGATGTTCTTGTAGCCAGCAATTGTTTTGCTCACATGAAAAGCACTGATAAGCAAAAGTAAACATCACTGCCCGATAAGGTACGCCTATCTTCCAGAGCAGACGCTCAACAAAAAAGCTAAAGCGTACGCCCAATCAATAGGCAAAGTAAACCAATACGCGATATAATTTTATCTGTAACTGAACAGAGTACAACTTTACAGATATTTTCGAAATATTTATTGTGCACAAAATGTGGTATGTGGTATATGGTATGTGAATATGGATGTGGATGTAGATACTACATGTCGATGGTTCCAATTGGGATTTGCCTACGATCACTCATAACTTTGTAAGCGCACGCATGCTTATCTTATCGCAGCGGAAAGTTTGACTGATAACGGTTATCGCTTGACTTGATAACGCTGAAGTGAAATTATCACTTCAGTAATGTAAAGTTTGTTTATTTTCACTATTTGCGTTGTTGGCAATTAAGTTTTTATTTTGTCATGCAATCATTTTCAGAAGAAAAATATATTAAATTAAATCTTATCTCACATGTATGTAGCTGTATGTAGCTAATGTTCTGATAACGACTGACTCTCATTTTATGAGCTTTTAGACACACAGATTTCATTAGGTGGGCAAATAATGTTATCACCATTAATTTTGTGGAAAGATAACGTACCTAACAAAGCATTTGAGGTATTCACTGATTAGCACGCATCTAAACTCGTACGGCACGAACTGCTCTGCTCTAAGAACTGCTTCGAGAAGTGAGAAGTTCGAAAATTCATCTAAGCTTCGTTAAAATTATTTCAGGCATGTGTGATAATTGAACATGTGAAGAATTGATGGGGGAAAAACTATTAACTTTTATGTCACGTTGCAATTTATTGAAAATTCTAAAAAAAAAAATTAATAAAAAAAAGAAAAAAAAAATAAACAGAAAAAAAACTGAACATACACGCCAGCGTTTGCCTTTGGAATTTTAAGCAATTTTAATAAACATGAACAGCTTTGTATGCCAACCGCGTACTAGAAATAAATTAGCGAATTCCGAATTCCTGCCCCGGTCTCTCCTACGCATAAAAATGACGCGTCTACTCTCTATACTATTTAATACGCGAACAAAGTTTTGTTTTATTTAAAACACAAATTAAAATAAAAATTTAGCACAACTGATAAAAAACCGGTTAAACCGGTTCTGCTAAACTCTTAATCGCCATGAATTGCTTATGAGCTTATGCTTGCTATAGTCGGTCGTCATTGCCGTATATTTAATCTGCGAATGCACAATAGTTCACCGTGGGGTTATCATTATCAAATGTTTAGAATAGATTTTGCACATCTAAAAATATAGTCTTGAGGTTTGTATTATCTTTATGCTACCAGTTTCTGGTAGCATTGGATTTTTCTGGGTTTTTAGTAGGACGCCTTGAGTAAATCACATAAAATATGACGAAATAAAAATGATATTTGTTTTAAAAGATAATCAGAAGAATTATTATGTCAAGGAGTTTGGTTAGTGAAGAGAATAGTTTGGAATTAATACTGCAAAAAGTATTATAGATGTTACCTTCCAGTTTAGAAAGAATAAATTTAATATATAAAGATATTGATTACATAGTGAAAGATATTTTTGAGATTGTATACATTATGTGTTCACATTGTTGTAACCCGTGTGGATTCACAGTCCTTGTAAATGTAAAATTCTAAAGAAAGTACAGAACGGTAGTCGTCGTAGAGATTTCTAAGAGCCTATAAATTATGTGGTCTTATTAGTGTAAACTGCAGCGATACACTGTCCTTGTGAAAGGTAAAACTTTATAGGAAGTACTGAGCGCTAGAGAATTTTATTATATCTTCTCATTCTTATAGCCCGTATCGATTAACAGCGCTTGTGAATGAAAAAATACTCAAGGGAATACTTAACTGTTGTTCTCGTAGAGATTTCTAACACTTTATACATTTATATATTATATGACCTTATATATATATGCTCTCGCTGCTGTTATCCGCTGTTGTGAATCACAATCCTTGTGAACGATAAAATCTTAACGGAATACTGACCAAAAGTCGTCATAGATTAGTGACATAGAAACTCGAATAAATGTAGCTTATACAATAAACGTCTAATATAATAAATACCCAATATAACAAATGCTTTGCCGAATTATGATTTCGTCGCGTACAATATCGAATGATTTAACGAATACTGCAGGAAAAAAGAAATGAATCTGAAAGGACCCCTATCGTTAAAGTGACAACTGAAATGCCATATAAAAATACCATAGAACACTTAAGGCTGGTATATATTGAGCTGAAGAAAACGTTAACCCTTAAACCAAAAAAGATATTTTACAAGACTTACAATTGAAAGCATATAACAATCAATAGAGAATATCAAGGAACAAAGGAATTTGTTAAAAAAAAAAAGATATTCAAAAAAAAAGATTTTGAAAAAAAAAAAGATTTTGCAAAAAAAAAAAAGAATTTTTAGAAAAAAAGAAATAATTCCAAAACAAAATAAACTTAAAAAAAATTAAAAAATTAATTAAAATAAAAAGTAATTTTAAAAATAAATAATAATTGAACTATTAAAAACTAGATAACTTCGTTTAACGTATTTATTTGATTAAACGTATTTATTCGATTTCACGAATTCTTCAATTTAACGGATTTAATACAGTTTTTGTATTACCCGAAAAGATAACGAATAGGCTATGGTAGACATCTATTGATATATAGGCTTGAAAAAAATATTTATGGTTTAACCAGAATAGGTTGATGAAGTGCAATTAATTAGATTATACATCACTACAGAAAATCTAATAAATTCAAATCTGAACAAACTCACTCTATAATTTACAGACCAAATATAAGTATTCTTATCAATTTAGTATTTAAATGTGCTTAGCTACTTGGATTTATTATATATTATATGTTGAACACAATTGTTATCAAATGACGGTCCAATTGGATTTTTTATATAAAAAACTTACATATGTTGACATATGTCCATAAATGACGTACTTATACTAAAAATATATTAAAAACTTAATCAACTGATTTAGCTTAACTTAGTATGTATTGTATTTATTAAGTTAAATACTTCAACATGCGCAATCCATAAATCTTGCATTTTAATAGTCATGTGCCATTAGTTATATTTGTGGATACACTTTATATATAGAAAAGTTCTTTGTCCGTGAAAAGTATGATTCAGAGTAGATAGATTATAAGCTCCATATCTTATGCTTATATTCACAATATAGCAACACTATAAGTATTAAATTAAATTATAACTTAAAGTCTGAGTGAGTTTTAATTATAATATGAAAAATAATTTTGATTTTAAATAACTGTACAGCACAACAAATTTTTTCACAGTTGACATTCCTTTGAAGGATATGCCAACAAAATCCCAATAGCTCTCCTGTTAGCCTGCGTGGTTATTGCAAGCGATCAAATTTCTTTAAGAAATGTGGTCGACAATCGATCGCCTATGACTATTACGTTCAACATGTAAACACAATCATGTCTGTTGTCAATTTTTATGGCTTGTTTATAATATATTGTTAATAATCTTTAATTTTATTGCCCTTATAGTGTCATGAGTTCCTGTCTTTTGTACAGATTATCATATGTTTGACAATGATTTGAGACGACCGATCAATACTTGAAATCTCTTTCATTATCTAGTAACTATTATTATTATAAACTCTCAGTTAAGTATATAAACTAAACTCTCTGATAAATATATAAACTACCATTGCTCATTGCTCATTATCTTGAATTTTTTTGATTTCTAGTAATGATAGTGGCTTGAGTTTCTATCTTGTCTGCAAGTTATTGATGTAGTGATGATAGTGTCATAAGAAATTCTATCTTCTCTACAGATTGTCAATTAACTGATCAACGATCAATGAATACTTTAAAACCCTTGCTTTGTACAATAATTATAAGTTCCCTGAGTAATTATGTAGTAATAACTACATAGTTGCTAATTATGATTAGTTACTTAGTTATTAGTTAGATAATTAGATAAACTCTGATTATGTAGTAACTTCATTTTTATATTGTTCATTATCTTATATTTTATCGCTCTTGTGATGATAGTCGCATGAGAGACCTCAGTGTTTAGTTGTTATCTTTGTAAATCATTATAGTGTTTATTCTCAACTTAATAAACTTAATTAATTAATTGCAATAATTAAAAGAGCTGTACGAAAGTAGATGTTAATAAAAGAACTCATGCGTTTAGCTGTAATTTTTCATAAATTTTTGAGATATTTCAGTTTTATTATATTTAAATTAATTAATCAATAAATCAATTTTAACTAATTAAAAAACTTACATATGAACAGCTGTTTCCTAAACGAAAAATCTACGCAAGATCAGCTGTTTCCTAAACAAATTTTTTTAATACCAGTTATTAGTTAAAGCTTCTGTTGTTAAAGGATCATGTCATTGGTTAGGCTAAGTTAATAGGGCGTGCGCTAATATAACTCTCAGCACTTTCGTTTAGAGATAGATATGTCTAACGTCAGAAATATTCTGACCTCTTTTCTGCAAAACTGACCTGAAGAGCAGACTATGCTTTCAAAAATATCTGTTTTTGTTTTGGGGATCAATTCTAGGTTCTGGTAGGTTGAGAGGGCGTGTACTAATATAACTGCCAGTACTTTCATTTGAAGATAGACAAGCATAACCTCA